>NC_092371.1:79931768-80190484 GCF_030028105.1 Mobula birostris
GTAAGACAACATAAGACAAAGGGGCAGAATGAGGCCATTGGGTCCATCGAATCTGCTCCACCCTTTTTGATCATGGCTGATTTATTTCCCTGCAACCCCTTTCTCCTGTCTTCTCCTCATAACCTTTTACATCCTGACTAATCAAGAATCTATCAACCTCTGCCTTAAATAGACTCAAGGATATGGCCTCCACAGCCAACTGTGTCAACGAATTCCACAGATTCTCCAACCTCTGGTAAAAGAAATTCTTCCTCATTGCCATTCTAAATGGGCGGCCCTCTATTCTGAAGTTGTGTCCTCTGGTCTTAGACTCCCCTACCATAGGAAACATCCTCTCCACATCAACTCTATGAAGGCCTTTCTACGTTTGATGGTTTCAATTAGAATCTCTCTCATTCTAAATTCCAGCAAGTACAGGCCCTGAAACCATCAAATGCTCCTCATGTGATAAGCCTTTCACTCCCAGAATCATTTTCGTGAATCTCCTTGGAACCGTCTCCAATGTCAGCACATCCTTGCAGAGACAAGGAGCCCAAAACTGCTTTCAAAACTCGTGAGGCTTCACCAGTCCCTTATAGAGCCTCACTTGAGCTTTGTAAGCAGTTTTGGGGCTTGTGGATCACGGATCAGCCTCTTCAGTCATATCAAGACCCATATGTGACCAGACCAACCACCTGGAAAAGAATCACACTCGACTATAGTGATCACTGATGGTGATGATATGAAGCCTCAGCATTACATCCTTGATTTTATATTCTGGTCCTCTTGAAATAAATGCTAACATTGCATTTACCTTCCTCACCACAGACTCAACCTCCAAGTTAACCTTTAGGGAATTCTGCACAAGGACTCCCAAGTCCCATGGCACTGCAGATTTTTGAATTTTTTTCCTGTTTAGAAAATAATCTATGTTCTATTCCTCTGCCAAAGTGCATGACCATACGCTTCCGGACAATATATTCCATCTGCCATCTCTTTGCTCGTTGACCTAATCTGTCAATTATATTCAACGTTATCTTTAGTGTACACATCAGGGATGGCAAACCTTTTTGAGAGCCTGTATCCAAGTTGGTGATAATCTATGATATAATTTTCTTGTGTTGCATGGTAATTTTGAGCAGAGATTATCGTTGATAAACAAATTAATAATAATTATAGGCTTTCTTAAGGGGAAAAAGATTAATCCTGTTGCTTGATTACGTATATGCATTGTTTTTAAACTATTTTTACTATTTATACCAGGTTAACAGTGACAGATTAAAATAAATGAAGCATTTTTTGGAAACCTGTAATAAAATTAATACTAATCTTTTAAAAAGACAATTGAAAATAACATCATTTCTGAATAGTCTAGTTATTGATGTTGTGGCGTTCACCACGCTTAGCTTGCAGACGTTTCATCACTGGTTGAGGTGACACCCTCGGTGTGCAGTTGTTTGTGTTTCTCTCTGGTGGTGCTTGTGTTTATATAGCCCCTGTTTGCTTGCCTTGGTTCTGATTGGCTATCACTTTAGTTGACCTTTGAATTATACTGGCTCATTTTTTTTTGGCTCTTAGGGGTGTGTGGGTGGCATCTATTTCGATATGTTTGTTTATGGAGTTATCAGAAGAGATGCATGCTTCTATAAAGTAAAGGCATCCGTTAGTCTTGCAAGACCAGGGATCTGCGCCTGGAAAATCTGCACTCTCCAGGACGCAGGCCTGGGCAAGTTTGTATGGAAGACCAGCAGTTGCCCATGCTGCAAGTCTCCCCTCTCCATGACACCAATGTTGTCCAAGGGAAGGGCATTAGGACCCATACAGCTTGGCACCAGTGTCATCGCAGAGCAATGTGTGACTAAGTGCCTTGCTCAAGGACACAACACATTCTCTCGGCTGGGGCTCGAACTCACGACCTTCAGGTAGCTAGTCCAATGCCTTAACCACTTGGCCACATGCATGCTTTTATGTGGTTATTGTAACTGTTTACTGATGCGTACACCATGTCTGCAAGGACTTCAAAATATCTCATCCAGCATCTGTGGTGCACATCTCCACTGCTGTAACGTTGCAGCTCTATAAAACTCTGGTTAGACCACAGTTGGAGTATTGTGTTCAATTCTGCTCACATCATTAGAGGAAGGATGAAGATGAAGATGCTTCAGGTAGGATACAGAGCAGATTTACCAGTATGCATCCTGGATTAGAAAGCATATCTTATGAGGATTTTAAAACCTACCCAATATTGAAAGGCCTGGATAAAGTGGATTTGAAGGGGATGTTTCCTAAATTGGGAGAGTCTATGACCAGAGGGCACAGCCTCATAATAGAATAATGTCCCATTAGAACAGAGATGAGGAGGAATTTCTTTAACCACAGGGTGGTGAACCTGTGGAATTCATTGCCACTGACAGCTGTGGAGGCCAAGTCATTGGGTGTACTTAAAGCAGAAGTTGATAGGCTCTTGATTATTAAGGGAGTCAAAGGTTATGGAATGAAGGTAGAAGAATGGGGTTGAAAGGGATAATAAATCAGCCATGATGGAACACTGGAGCATATTCATCAGACCAAATGGCCTAAATCTCGTATATCTTGTGGATAGGTGGAGCTAGCTAGGGTCTTTCTCGTAGGAGTGAAGGAGGATGAAGGGTGACTTGATAAGGTGTACAAGATGACAAGAGGCATAGATGGATAGCCAGAAACTTTCTCCTGAGTGGAAGTGACCAATACAACGTGGCATATTAATTTTAAGGTGTATCTACCTTAATTATAAGGCAGATATATTAGGGACATTTCAAAACTCTTAAGGTGGGCACATGGATGATGGAAAAATGGAGGGCTGTGTGGGAGGGAAGGGTGATTTTAGTGTAGGTTAAAGGTCAGCATAACATTGTGGGCTGAAGGGTCTGTGCTGTGCTGTAGTGTTCTGTGTTTTATGCTTTGCTTCCTGTGTTACAACAGCGAATGATCTTCAAATGGATGTCATTGATTGCCTTGGCTTTGAGGCGTCCTGGGATTTTGTGCTAAATTCCTCAGAATTACAAGTTATTTTATTTGTAGAGGAGAGTGCATTCGAGTTTTCCAAAATAAGTAACTATTTAATATTCCTTAGGTTGTTCAAATGGACTATGGAATGGCAGAGAAAGATCCCATTAACAAGGTCCGATTCTACTGCAAGAATAACCCCAACTGGACAATCAAAATCCGTAAGGATCAGGTAACTTCCTGTAATGAGCATTTTAAAAATTCTTTCCTTGTTCTTTTCTGATTCAATAGAAAGAGGAATCTGCAAACAACAGAGGCACTGTACATGTGTTAAAGGTTACAAGAAATTACTTCATTTTATTTAATAATAACACATGTACAGGGTATTTTATTTGGAGATACACCACGGTAACAAGCTCTTCCAGCCCACTGAGTCCACACACCCAATTACAATTAACCAATTAAGTGGCCAATTAACCTGTTAACTTGTACGTCTTTGGAATGTTGGAGGAAACCGGAGCAACTAGGGGACTTTTATTTCCGTATCTATCTATCATCTATCTATCAAAATTTATCTATCAAAATTTACAGCACAGAATAGGCCCTTCCAGCACTTTAAGCTGTGCTGCTCAGCAATCCCCAGATTTAACCCTAGCCTAACGGGACAATTTACAATGACCAATTAGCCTGTATGTCTTTGGACTATGGGACGAAACCCACACGGTCACAGGGAGAACGTACAAACACCTTACAGACAGCAATGGGAATTGAACCCGGGTCGCTGTGCTGTTATAGCGGTTACGCTAATGGCTACGCTATCGTGCTGAATAAAGTACAAAAAGCAAGAAAAATGATTAATGAAGTGGTAAAAGATGCAGAGTAATACTCACCAAAATCTGTTATCAAAGTACATATACGTTACCATATACTACCTTGAGATTCATTTTCTTGCAGGCATTCACAGGAAATAAAGAAGTACAATAGAATTTACAAAAAATAACCAAATATGCAAATAAAACAAAATACTGAGTGGTAAAGAGTCCTTGAAAATTGTTCTGTAGGTTCAGAATCAGGTTTAATATCCCTGGCATATGTCATGAAATTTGTTTTGTGGCAGCAGTACACTGTGATCCATAATTAAAAAGGAGTCTGTAAATTATGGTAAATATATATATTTTAAAAAGTTAAGTAAGTAGTGTAAGAAATAAGTATCATTGTGGAATCAGTTCAGAATTGTGGTAAGTGAAGTTATCCACTCTGGTTAAGGAGCCTGCTGGTTGTAGGGAATAACTTATTGAACCTGGTGGTGTGGAACCTAAGGCTTCTGGACCTCCCTCCCAGTGGTAATACTGAGAAGAAAGTGAGGGTCTCTCCAGATCTGAGCTGGGATCCTCCTGTTCCCTGGGGGGTGACGGAGCCGGTAGCTACATTACTCATGAAGCCTCATTTTGGTCTCCGTGTGGTTGTGGATATTGACCATTTCTCTCTCTCTGGTGCCCACCCAGGTATCCCAGCTGCTGCCCGAGAGGTTTACAGAGCAGCTGATCCAAGTGTACTGTAAGAAGACAGACGAGAGAAGTGTGCAGGCTGCACGGAAGCACTTTGTCCAGTGGTGCATCAACAGGAACTTTACCAAGCCCAGGGTAGGGAGAGGGAGATGCCTCAGTGTTACTGTAATAGTTTCTGCAGTTCATTGTCATGGACCTTCTTTGTTTGGCTGTATTGTACTTCGATGATGTTAGTGGTATCGATATCCATTGTTGTCACATGTACCAAGGTACAGTGAAAAGTTTGTTTTGCATACTGTTCATATAGATCAGATCATTCCAGAGAATAGGGTAAAGCAACAATACAGGATAAAGTGTAAATGCAACCATACGAATGCAGTGTAGGTCAACAATAAAGTGCAAAATAATAACGTGGTAGATTGTGAGGTGAAGAATCTACCTTATCATCTGTTCAGGAGTCTTACTGCCCATTACTTCTCTGGTGTTTAGTGCAGCAGTGAAGGTCCTCCATCGCTGGCTGTGTTCTGGGCTTCCTCCATCATGTCAGTAGCCTCCTCTCGGTTTTGAGTCAGGCAGGTCCCGGAAGGAGACTCAGAAATACTGTCACACTCAGATGTAGAAGGATTCTTCATTGCTGTTTCTGTAACAATTTTGTTTTACCAGTCAGGGTTGTTAACCCTGAGCTGAACCCCAGAACCTGGAGGACCGGTAGACTGCTCTTAGTCTGGCCTCCACCCTTTGACCTGTTTGGCATGGGTGACCTTACCCAAAGCATAAAGCCCTGACCCCAGCCAGCACAGCTCTCCGGGTCATTGAGGCACGCAAGCCTCCAAACCCTACGACAAGGTTGTGGTCCTTTTGGAGATCAGGGGTCTGATAAGAGCCTGATATTGTCTTCCACCTGTTGTAGGTGTGTGAGATCCCCTTGCCACACATTTAGAACATAGTACAACACAGCAACAGGTCCCTTGGCCCACGATGTCAGGACTGGACACAACGCCAAATTAAACTAAATGTCTTCTGCCTGCATGTTTCGATATTTAGATATTGAGATACAGCACGGAATAGGCTTTTCCGGTCCTTCAAGCCACGCCACCCAGCAATCTTAATCCTAGCCTAATCATTGGATAATTTACAATGACCAACCAACCAACCGGTACCTCTTTGGACTGTGGGAGGAAACCCACACCATCACAGTCACAAGGAGAACATAACAAACAAACTCCTTGCAGGCAGTGGCGGGAATTGAACCCGGGTCGCTGGTACTGTGCAGCGTTGTGCTAACCCCTACACTAGCATGCTGCATGTGATTCATGTCCCTCCATTCTCTGCACATTTTTGCGTGTATGTCAGAAAGCTTAAATGCTACCGTCACATCTGCTTCCATAACCATCCCTGGCAACCAATTCCAGGCACCTATCACTCTGTCTTTAAAAAAAATTATTCTCGCACATCTCCTCTAAACTTTCCCCCCTCACCTTGAACGCATGTCCTTCAGTATTTCTGAATCAGGTTTAATATCACTGGCATATGTTGTGAAATTTGTTGTTGTTTGACATTTCTATCCTGGGGAAAGGTTTCTAGTTGTCTTCCCTGTCTGTGAGTCTCAAAATTGTACAAACTTCAGCCCAACTCGTTCATGCCGACCGAGTTGTCTACCTGAGCTGCATTTGGCCCATCTCTGTAAACCTGGCCAATTTTTTTTCATTGACTGTGATTAGCTAAAGCTTCAGGTGACAGATCAAGATACTGGCAGTGATATGAGCAGGTCATAGATTCCAGGTGCCTTAGTAATGTTTAAAAACTCAGACTTGTCTTCGTATTGCACGTTCATGATGTCCTCACAGTATGAAGAGACTCTGAAGTTTAGCCATTGCTGCAATGTAAAGTCATAGAGCACTACAGCACAGAAACAGGCCCTTCTGTCCATCTAGTCCTTACTGAACCAGTAGTCTGCCTAGGCCCATCAACCTGCACCTGGTCCATTGTCCTCCATACCTCTCCCATTCATGTACCTATCCAAATTTCTCTTAAATGTTGAAATCAATCTTGTATCCACCACTTCCACTGGCAGCTCATTCAACACTGTGTGAAGTTTCCCCTCATGTTCCCTTTAAACATTTCACCTTTCACTCTTAACCTATGGCCTCTAGTTGTAGTCTCACCCAACCTCAGTGGAAAAGGCGTGCTTGCATCTATCCTGTTTATAACCCTTGTAATTTTGTATTGCTTGTTCGTTATGTGCCGTGTCGTATGACTTGGGCTATCATGATCTTTCCAAGACCATAATTGTTCTTGGCACATTTTTCAACAGAAGTGTTTTGCCATTGCCTTCTTCTGGGCAGTGTCTTTGCAAGACGGGTGACCCCAGCCATTATCAATACTCTTCAGAGATTGTCTGCCTGGTGTCATGGGTCACATAACCATGACACCGGCTGCTCATAGGACCATCCACTACCTGCTCCCATGGCTTCATGTGACCCTGATCCGGGCCGGGGTGGGGGGGGGGGTGTTGCTAAGCAGGTGCTACACCTTGTCCAAGCATGACCTGTATACCCTCAATCTATTACGTTCTAGGGAATGAAGTCCAAGCCTATACAACCTTTCCTTACAGCTCAGGTCCTCAAAATCAAGGAGAGATCATTTGCAATAGCGAGCTCCCACAAACAACAGCTTGTTGACAAAGATGTTGCCAGGACTGAGTTCTAGAGAGAGTTTGGACTTGGAGCACAGGAGACTGAGAGGTGACCTTATGGAGGTGTATAATATCATTCGGGACATAGGTAGGGTGAATGCACACTTTCTTACCCCCAAATTTGGGAATCAAGAACTAGAGGGCATTGGTTTAAGGTGAGATTTAATAGGAAGTTAAGTGGCATTTTTTCTTACTCAAAGGATGGTATTTTTGTGGAATGAGCCGCCAGATGAAGTGGTTGGGACAGTTACACTGACAACTTTTAATAGGTGCTTGGACAGTGAAGGTTATGGACCAAATGTTGGCAAATGGGACTGGCTTAGATGGGGCATCTTGGACAGCATGAACCAGTTGGGCCAAAGGACCTATTTCCATGTTTTATGACTATGACCAGGACTTTCTTTAGTGATGTCTGAAGTTTTCTCTGGAGTGGTGGAAGCTGAGGGGAGATCTGATAGGGGTTTATAAGATTATGAGAGGCATAACTAGAGTGGACAAAGAGTATCTGTTTCCCAGGGTTGAAATATCTAATACCAGAGGGCATGCATTGAAAGTAATAGGGGATAAGTTCAAAGGGGATGTGAGGGGTAAGTTTTTTTGTTCTGAAAGTGGTGGGTGCCTGGAATGTGTTGCCTGGTATGGTGGGAGAGGCAAATACATCAGAGGCTCTGAAGAGAATTTTGGACAGGCACATGGATGTGAGGAAGAAGGAGAGAGATAGACATGGTTTAGGTAGGAGGGATTAGTGTTTGGGTCTTGTGATTTGCTTTTTAGCTGGTTCGGCACAACATTGTGGGCCGAATGGCCTGTTCCTGTGCTGTACTCTTCTGTTCCTTGAAAAAATGTTGAGGTTGGGATGGTCTGTCACACACAGTTGGAGAGAGTGTTAGTTGAAAGGCGACTTTCAATGTGGATTTTATGGCTGAGAGGATGCTTGGAAGTGCAAAGAAGTGTAACGTAAATGTGTGAAGTTTAAATGTACCACTTACCCTTCGAACCAGTAATAAATTGTAGCACATTTTCTACCTGCCTGCAGGATGGCGATGTTGTTGCCCCTGAGCTAACGCCACTGAAGCCTGACTGGAACAACAGTGACAGCGACAGCGAAGACTGTAACTTCAGGGATGTGCTCCCACCTTATCACCATGCAAACAGCCACAGATCCAAGGCAAAGCTTTTCTATTAGGAAGAAAAAGATTTATTTTGTGATTTATTTTTCCTCGAGTCTAATATCTTCATTCCTGTGTGAGCACAATAATCTCCACATACTACTTTACCCCAAGTGTTATCCAAATTATAGACCATTCTTTAGATAGAGAAATGTGATCTTCTTGTAAAGAAGTACTCACCTAAAAACTTCAAAGTCAGAATCGGATGGTTTTACAAAATCAGTTGTTTCATAAATGACCGTTCCAGTTCTAGTTGACATCTAAACTTAGGCTGTGAACCACATTGCCTGTTACATTTAAAGCAGCGTCTATACTTGTGTTGAAGGGAGTGGATTGTGATTATTTAAGAAGGTGAAACTCTTGATTGCAGTCTCTTTGGATTCTTCCTCACCAAGTGACAACTGGAGCTGTGAAAGTCTGCCATTGGGATAATGCATATTGACTGCTTCTACAAAGGGTGGTATGGATCACTGATTGCTGCTTGCAGGAAAAAAACCTTTAAAAGCTGCCAAAAAAAAATCAAGTCCCTATTCTGTTATTCAAGGTGTTTGTCATTGTGCTAATCGGAGCTAATCACAAAAATGTCCTGGATCTACCTAATTATTGCTTGGTTGGGGGAGAATCTTGCTCTGGATTTTTTGTTTGCTCAATATGTTGTATCTCTTTCGGCTTAAAAATGTATCAGTGCAAAAGTAGCATTCTACTTAACCCAACTGAGATGTTGGGGACAATCAGATGGTCTTTGTCTTGTGCTGCAGGATCGACTAGAAATATTGCCACCCCAACACAGCAATACCCTGGGAGTTCAGCGGCAGTTGTATAGACTGGTGATAATGGATATGGTCATAACATTGTAAGGTAAACCCAGCCTGCAAGATACCTCCATTTTGTGGCATCCGTTGCAACTGCTCCTAGGTAGAGTGCTGTCTGTCCATTTAACTATCGTGCTTTTACTGGGAATTATAAACTCTAGATACTCTTAAAATTTCTAAGAACTACTTTTGCAGTATTAATGCCAGTGCACAAGGCTATCCAGTGCAGATTATTTACCCTTAAACATAGGGATAAAGATTACGAATTTTTTAAATCATTGTTTTTGTAAGACTAAAAACAGCCTGAAATCCTGTCCAATTACATCATCCATCTCATTTCTTTTGTTGTTTAGTTCAGCCATTCCGGGTGACTGTTGAAACAGGGTCAGTATTTCCTTACTTCATTGGGGAACATCTTTGTTTTCTCATCAACAACAAAAGTATTTTATTCAGTGAGTTTTATTGGAGAATTTATCTCTTCCATGACCTCAGAGAAGGTGGTTAAATGCTGAAGTATATCTGCTGGCCACACAGGTTCTTGCACTGTGAACTCTCGGCAGAATCTTTACTGTGGCCAACATTTTGACCAGAGATTGTAAAAGCTAAGATTTAAAAAAGCCATTCTGCATTTCTGTACAATGTATAATTGCACGTACCGAAGAGAAACGCTTTGCAACATGATGAGTGGGGGAAGATACAGTGGCTTTTATTTCTTATTTTTAGAGATAGAGCACTTTCGGCTCAGTGAGCCCACACACACGTGAACAATTAACTTCCTAACCCATACATCTTTGGAGGAAACATACTGTCTTTGGAGGAAACATACTGCCATGATGCAAACTTGAAATCTCCTTACAGGCAACAAAGAGAATTGAACCTGGGTCACTGTAAGTGTCATGCGAACTACTATGCCACTGTAACACCCTGATATGAAAGGCATTTGACATAAAAAAAAACTAATTGCATGCAGCTCACAGTCTTGGCTACAATTCTTAAAGTGCTGTCCATTTTGCTGTTTCCTCTGTGAGGGGATCCAGGAGCGTCTCTATTAACTGTTAGAAGAGAGACAGAGAGAGTCATTTATCATTGATTGTTTGTTTGGAAAAGAGAGAGAGACGAAGATTGACGGTTGGACTGTCACGGGAGGTAACTTTGGAGTTTTACTTTGGAGATAAAAACTGAGCAGCTGGAAGGTTGTTATAGTGAACAACAGGACATTATTGATGTTACTTCCAAGGACGAGTTGCCTGCTCGCATTCCTTTACAGACAAAGGAAGGAGGGACTCTTTGAATGACAGGTGATGCTCAACACAGGGAAATAAATAGGAAGTCAGATGATACAGACCTCAGACACATGATCTGGACACTGAATGAGCATTGTTGTGCCCGCAGAGAAAGTGGGTTTTGGAGGATCGATCAGGCGGATTGATCCAAGTGCTCTGCCAGTGAAAATGCAAAGGCAAGACCGGTGGGGAGTTGTCCATGTGTCCGACCCTGCCCTGGGTAGACAGCTCAACCACACCGAAGTACGGTCCCTTTTGTTGTTAAGTCACAGTCAGTGACTTTTGAAGGATTTCGGAGGACGACGAGAAAATCGACGGCATTGGCTCACCTGAAGAGACTCATCTGTCTGTCTGTGTCTCTCTCTCTCTCTCTCTCTCTCTCTCTCTCTCTCTCTATCGCTATTCAACTACATACCACGAACTGAACTTTACTCAACATCATAAGACTGTATCTTTTTACCCCTAGACTTCAAGAAGCTTGGTTTTCATACATATTTTTCCACACTTACTGATTTACTTACTTATATAATTCTTGCTAACCTGTTTGATTTATCTTCACGTAGTTTACTGTATTGCGTAATTATTCATATTATTCGTTATTAGCAATACTAGACTCCAAAGTGGTTTCTATTTCTGCTGGTTTCCTTATTCCCGTCACGGGGTACGTGACACCTCAGCTTTCAAAATGCATCATTTTCAAACATAATTAAACCTTTCTGCACTGGTGTTTCAGGTAGACCATGTAATGCCCTAGCAGTGCTCTTGAACAAACTTCCATTCTTTCAGCGCAGGTTGTATCAGCAACCTCCCCTGATCTCAGGTGCTGTTTGTGCATTCTCCCTTTGACTGTAGGCTTCCTGGGTGCTCCTGTTTCCCTTCACATGCCAAAGACTTGTTGATCGGAAGTTTCATAAGAGAAACTAAGAAAAGATATGCTGGTATTGCAGAGGGTCCAGAGGAGTCCACGAGAATGATTCTTGGAATGAAAGGGTTAACCTGTAAGGAGCGTTTGATGGCTCTGCGCCTGTACTTGGTGGAGCTTTAAACGATTGGGGGTGTAGTGGACAATGAGGAAGGCTATCATTTCTTGCAGGGGGATCTGGATCAGCTGGAAAAATGGCTGATGGAATTTAATGCAGACGAGTGTGAGCTTTAGTATGACCAACCAGTGTAGGTCTTACTTGGTGAATGGTAGGGCTCTGAGGAGTGTGTTAGAACAAAGGGATCTGGGCATACAGGTCATAATTCATTGAAAGTGGTGTCACATGTGGATAGGGTCGCAAAGAAAGCTTTTGGCACATTGGCCTTCATTAGTCAAATAGTTGAGTTCAGGAGATGGGATGTTATGCTGAAGTTGTATAAGACGTTGATGAGACCTAATTTGGACTATTGGGTCCAGTTTTGATCACCTACCTACAGGAAAGATGAAGACAAGATTGAAAGAGTACAGAGAAAATTTACAAGTATGTTGTGGGGTCTGGACGACCTGGGTTATAAGGAAAGATTGATTAAGTTAGTACTTTATAACTTAGAACGTAGACGATTGAGAGGAGATTTGATAGAGGTATTCAAAATTATGAAGGGTATAGATAGGGTAAATGCAAGCAGGCTTTTTCCATTAACATTGGGTGAAACTACAACCAGAGGAATAGTTTAAGGGTAAAAGGTAAAAAGTTTAAGGGGAATATCAGGGGAGATTTCTTCACTCAAAGGGTTGTGATGGTGTGGAACGAGCTGCCAACACAAGTGGTGCATGCAAGCTCAATTTCAATATTTAAGCGAAGTTTGGATCGGTACATGGATGATGGGATATGGAGGGCTATGGTCCTGGTGCAGGTCAATGGGAATAGACAGTTAAAATGGTTCAGTACGGACTAGATGGGCTGAAGGACCTGTTTCTGTATTGTACTTTGCTATGAATCTATGTCTCTAAAAGATGTGCTGACATTGGAGAGGGTTCAGAGGAGTTCACAAGAATGATTCTGGGGATTGAAGGGTTAACATATGAGGAGTGTTTGATGGCTCTGGACCTGTACTCACGAGAGTGTAAAAGAATGAGGGGAGATCTCATTGAAACCTATTTAAAGGCCTGGATAGAGTGGATGCTTCCTACAGTGGGTGAACCTAAGGACCAGAGGGCATTGCCTCAGAATAGAGGAATGGTCATTTGCTACAGAAATGAGGAGGAACTTCTTTAGCTAGACGGTTGTGAATCTGGAATTCATTGCCACAGGGGGCTATGGAGACCAAGTTATTGATTGTATTTAAAGTGGAGGTTGATATGTTCCTGATTAGTCAGGGAGAAGCCAGGAGAATGGGTTTGAGAGGGATAATAAATCAACCATAATGCAATGGCAGAGCAGACTCAATGGGCTGAATGGCCTAATTCCGCTCCCTTCATCTTATGGCCTTATGATGATTGTCCTTGGTATTGGATTGTGGAGTTGGGTGATGTTACTAGGCATGTCTTTGCTTCCTTTCACAGCCCAGACACTTGTTGGCCAGTAGATTCATAAGGTCAATTGTCCTTGGCATTGAGTAGTAGAATTAGGGGATGTTACTTGGCGTGTGTGTGTGTGGCTCCTTCCACATCCCAAAGTCATGTTGGTTGGTAGTTTCTTTAGAGTTGGGGAATGTTACTAGGTATGTGTAAGCAAACAGACTATGGGGAAGTAAGTGAGAAATGGCGATGGGACTGCCTGGGAAGCCAGTATAGATTTGATGGCAGAATGGCTTCTTTCTGTGACAAAGGGAGATTTAGAAGCATTATGGACCTGCTATGCTGTTGATGCATGTGAGCATCCTAAAATGCAAGATGCATTTCAACAAATACGTACATGGCCATTTGATTTTGTGTGTGTTCTTATTAACCTGGATTAAGTGGTTTGGATTTTTTTATATTACCATCGTGAAACCATTGTGCTACTGTAAATGTTTAATAGTTTTCCTGGCAACTACTCAAAATAGATCAGGTCATTCCCTGTAAGGGGTTTGGTATTGTGGTCACTTGTGCCTATAAGGAATAGCATTTTAATCCTTGCAAATGTTTTGGTTATTCATTTATTCATTGAGATACAGCAGGGAATAGACCCTTCCAGACCTCTGAGACACGCTGCCTAGCCTAATCACTCACAGGACAATTTACAATGTCCAATTAACCTTCCAATCTTTGGACTGTGGGAGGAAACCGGAGCATCTGGAGGAAATGTAGTGGTCATGAAGAGATCGTACAAACTCCTAATCACGGGACAATTTACAATGACCAAGGACCCAGAGGAAACCCACGTAGTCACTGGGAGAACATACAAACTCATTAAAGGCAGCGGCAGGAATTGAACCCGGGTCGCTGAAACTGTAAAGGGTTGTGCTAACCACCGCACTACCGTGCCGCAGTTGCATCTTTGATCAGTCAGGAAGAGTAAAACCACGTGGTACTTCTAAGCTATTGGAGTGGACACTTAATTGTAATTCTCAATGGGCGACACAGTAGTGAAGCAGATAGCGTAATGTGGTTGCAGTTATCCAGGTTCAGTTCCTTCAACTGTCTGTAAGGGGCTTGTATATTCTCGCCATGACCGTGTGGGTTTACTCCAGGTGCTCTGGTTTCCTCCTACATTCCAACGTGCGGCCTAATAGAATTAGGCTGCACTAGTTCATTGGGCCAGATGGTCCTGTTACGTGCTATATCTCTAAATAAAAATTAAAAATAAATACATGGATGACAAACTGCCATCCAAAATGAAATGCAATACTGCATGTTAAAAATGACACTACTGTACTTCAGGTGCCTTTCGCAAACGTCTGTCATTTTCAGGTGAATATACTTTGAGCACAACACTTTACGGTATCAGTGGCTCGGGTTCAACTCCTGCCGCTGCCTGTGAAGGGTTTGTACGTTCTCCCGGTGACTGTGTGGGTTTCCCCCGGGTCCTTGGTCATCGTAAATTGTCCCGTGATTAGGCTAGGATTAAATCGGGGGTTAGTCATAGTCATAGTCATACTTCATTGATCCCGAGGGAAATTTGTTTTTCGTTACAGTTGCACCAACCAAGAATAGAGTATAATTGCTCTATTGCTGGGCAGTGTGGTTTGAAAGACCGATTCCCCACTGTAGCTCAGTAAGTAAATATAAAATCATCCGTGATAGCACACAGAAAATGTTGGAGCAATGCTGAGTTCCTCCAGCAACTGGATTTCCAGTGTTTGAAAAAGTCTGTGGTGTTGAGGGAGGAAAAGTGAGACCAGGTTTACAGGATTACCTTAGTGAATGTTTGCCTTTAGGATTTGGGATAATGTGTTTAATCAGATGTAGTTGAAGGACAGTTGGTTTCAACACCAGCTGCCTATGCAAGTGGTCATAGCGGTGATGATGCAGGATTTGTCGCTGAATCACCTGAAACCTTGCTGAGAGTGTCAAGTGCGTTTTCGCAGCGACGGGACACTGCACAGTTAATATTCTTGTTGCCACAACCAGGTGTAATGTAGTTTTAGTTAAACATATGATCCATCAGGTACTGCTCAGCATAGAATACTTTAAAAAGACGAGTGTTGGAATGACCTAGATTTTGAGCTATCTTGGAAAGATAAAATTCCACCACAGCAGAGCTAAGCAATGTCAATAATTCAGACTTAATCTGTTTACTTTAGGTAACTGTTTCAATATTAGTAACTCAGATTGAGAATTAAAGCTGAATGTAAATACAGTGGAGGAATATTTTAAGGTGCAACCCAAAGACTTTAAAGCATTTTTCTTAAATTGCAATATGTACCGGTCTCGCTTCTTTATATTATTTACGTTCAAACTTTCTAAATGCTGTAATTCCCAGGCCCCACTTCTAGGAAGCTTCAGCCTTTTCTGGAATAGCCGTAACATTTCGGGTGTCGGATGTCTCCACTTTACTGCAGAAGATCTTGGGAGTAGGAGGTTGCATTGTGCCGAATTTGCAGTACTGCATCAGGCCACTCAAAGAAATATAATATCACCATAAACAAACCTGAGACACGAGGAATTCTGCAGATGCTGGAAATTCAAGCAACACACATCAAAGTTGCTGGTGAATGCAGCAGGCCAGGCAGCATCTCTAGGAAGAGGTGCAGTTGATGTTTCAGGCTGAGACCCTTCGGTTTCGGTTCTGGCCCGAAACATCAACTGTACCTCTTCCTAGAGATGCTGCCTGGCCTGCTGCATTCACTAGCAACTTTGATGTGTGTTGCAACAAACCTGAGATCTGTTTTTCTTGCAGGCATACTCAGTAAATCATATAGAGCCATCATAGAATCAGTGAAAAACCACACCCAACAGGATGGACAAACAACCAATGTGCAAATATTAAAAAAAATAAATATTGAGAATGAGATAAAGCATCCTTGTAAATGTCCATAGATTGGACATTAAGTCCAGCGGTTTTGTGCTAACAATGTGGGAACATCTGGAAAATGAGACTAGTGGATGGCTTCAGTGTAGCCAACTCAGTGAGCTGGAATTCAGTAAGTAGAGCAGTAAAAACAGGCCGCTGTGCCCAGCATGTCTATACTAGTCTCTGATACACACAAACCTCCTTTCACACAGAACTTATCCTTCTGTGTTTTAGTCTCTCATCTACATAACTAGCTTTTCCTTAAATGGTGTCTCCATTTCAGTGGTGCTTGTAGCAAACCCGACATTCTTATGTTAAATAAATTCTTCCAGCTGGATTAATTCTTCATTCAGATCTTGTTTTGGTTTTTTTTCCCCACAATCAAAACATCCACATCTACTGAATTAAGGCTCTTCAGCATATTGAATGCTTTTTATTGGCTTATTACCATGGCTGGTTGCCACGGTAACATAGTGGTTAGTGCGACACTATTACAGTTCAGGGTGTCTTAGTTTGGAGTTCAATTCCAGCGTCCTCTTCAAAAAGTTTGTACGTCTTCCTGGTGAACGCATAAGTTTCTTCCGGGTGCTCCCATTTCCTCTCACAGTCCAAAGACCTACGGGTTAGTAGGCTAATTGGTCATTGTAAACTGCCTTGTGGTTAGGCTAGGGTCAAGTAGGTGGGTTGCTGGGCAGCGCTGCTCGTTGGGCTGGAAGGGCTGTATCTCTTGTGACAAGAATAGACATAGATGTTAGCTGTCCTGTGTGATCAGCAGTTGGTCTGCCACCTGTCTTCAGGAGAGAGAGAGATAAGGAAGACAATGGAGTAGCATTTGGAGATGTGTAATGAAGGGACGGGAGAGAGAGCGGTCTAGAGCGGCTCCCCCTTTGAACCCTGAACTGTTTGAAGTGATGGACAGGCGATACCCCAGCAGGGGGATAAAAAGGGACAGGTTCGCTAAGGCAGCACACACGACACCCAAGGTAACGAGACCCTGGAAGCGGTGCGCCTCTCACAAGTCAGTGGGAAGTACCGGGCCATAAACACACAGGGTGGAAAGGCACGTTCGGCGGGAACCTGGTGTGTGTCCACCCTTGCCTGGGTGCCAGGTTCAGCGCAGAGAAACGATCGTATCTGGAAACTGAGGGGTCACGGTCGGTGACCTCAGATGACATCACAAAGGGCTCGTCCGAAAGCTGACTGCGAAGGTCTGTGTGTGGAAGCTGTTTTGAATATTCGTTTGTTTTGCTCTCTCTCCTTCCCCCCCCCCCCCCACTGTCCATCGCCATGGCAACAATTACTGCGAACTGAACTAAATCGAACTGGACTTTGTGTCACTTTGAAACTGGTCATTTACCCCTAGACAACGATAGAGCTTGATTAATCTTGTTATCTTAATTCTATGTAGATGTATGTTTATCATTGCTGAACTGTTGCATTCATTATCCTTTTGATTAGAGTACTGTGGTGCTTGTTTCTTTAATAAAACTTTCTTAGTTCTAGTAATCCAGACTCCAACTGAGTGATCCATTTCTGCTGGTTTGGCAACCCAGTTACAGGGTACGTAACATAAGTGGGGTTCTCGTCCGGGAATTTGAACACTAAATTTGGGATGGAGTAAATTGATTGGGTTAAAATTCCCGAAAGAAAGAAAAGACAAACAGCAGAAATGGAGGCTGAGGAATTTATAAAGGCGCCGACCTTGGAGGCATTAGAGGATGCCAGGAAATCGGAATTGGTAGCTGTGGCCAAACTGTTGAATCTTGCTAAGGGGAAGTCGACAATGAGGAGAGGACTATGTATCTAAAGGTGTGTTTCCCCAAGGCGAGCTGGGGGTGGTGTCTATTGAAAAACCTGCTGGAGACGCGGTACAGGTGCAGCTTGAAAAACTGAGACTCGAGCACGAGTTCCGGGTACGGCAGCTGGAGCGAGAAGAGAAAGAGAGGGACAGACAGTTGCAGCGAGAAGAGAAGGAGGGAGAGTTAGAAAGGCAGGAGAGAGAGTTAGAGAGGCAAGAGAAAGTTAGAAAGGCAAGAGAGAGAGAGGGAGAGACAGTTGGAGAGAGAAGAGAAAGAGAGGCAATGGGAGCGAGAAGAGAGAGAGAGGCAGAGGGAAAGGGAATTTGAGCTGGAGAAGTTAAAGATAAGGGCCGAGCAGGGGCTCGTGCCGAACCAAGGTGGAGGGTTCCGGGCGACCCAGGAGGTTAGGCTGGTTCCGCCATTTGACGATACCGACGTGGATCGGTACTTTCTCCATTTCAAAAAAGTGGCTATAAGTCAGGAATGGCCGAGGGATAAGTGGGTTGTTTTGCTTCAAAGTGTACTGAAAGGGAAAGCCCAACAAGCTTACTCCGCTTTGTCCGCGGAAGATGCCCAGAGGTATGAGGTGGTGAAAGAGGCCATCCTCAGGATTTATGAGTTGGCTCCGGAGGCATATCGGCAGAGGTTCCGGAATGCGAGGAAGCAGTGGGACCGCATGTACCTGGAGTTTGCCCGTGAGATGCAGACATATTGTGAGCGTTGGTGCGCCTCGATGGGGGTAATGACAGACTGCTACAGCTGATCCTGATTGAGCAGTTTAAAGGTTGTGTCCCTGAGGGTATGAGACCCTAACTAGATGAGAAGGAGGCAGCCACATTAGCCGCAACTGCTAAGTTAGCGGATGAGTATGCGTTGACGCATAAAATGAAGTTTGCCCCGAGTAAAGGCTACCAGAAGGGTAGTCAGGACGGCGGGGAGAGTCCGCCAGAAAAGTCAGAAAGTAAGCCGGGGACTAGTGAGAAGGATAAGGTAGACCGGGAGCAGTCTGGTAGGAAGTCTTCTGGGGTCGTCTGTTATAATTGCGGGAAAGTCGGACACTTTGCGTCCAGGTGCTTTGCCCCAAAGAAGGAGACGGGAAAAGGAAAAACAGCGATTTTGACTGGCTGTATCGAGCTGGTAAATGAACCGCTAGGAGAGGACAGGTCTGCCAAGGTTCAGGAAGGGCGCGAGAAGTTTATGTCGGCCGGATTGGTGTCAGTGAATGAGGGGTTAAAACCAGTTCCAGTGCGGATCTGGAGAGACACGGGAGCGTGTCAGTCACTAATACTGAAGAGTGTATTAGAGTTTAGCTCAGAGACCCAGACTGGGGAGGTAGAGGTCAAAGGTGTTGGGGAAGGGACAGAGTCAGTCCCTTTGCACCAGATACACTTTCAAAGCAACCTGGTCTCTGGACTAGTCACGATCGAGGTGAGGTCCGAATTACCGATGAAAGGCGTGGAAGTCTTGCTCGGTAATGACATCGCCGGGGGAATCATGTTCCCAGTCGTGAGATTGACAGGTCAGCCTGCCAGCATTGAGGCCCTGCCCATGGACTCACAGGTTCATCACGGGGCTGCGGTGGTAAATTTAGCTGAAACGTTTCTGCCAGCCTTGTACGAGACGGGGGTAGAAAATGAAAAGAAGGAGTGTAGTGAGGCAAGAGGTAGTGAGGGAGCTGGGACAGACATAGCAGTAGCCAGGAAAGAATTTGTGCAGACGAGGGAGCGAGACAAGGGGCTGATGGTTTTGGCAGAGACAGCTCTCTCTGACACAGACTTGACAAGGGAACTAGTAGGCTATTGTGTGGAGGAGGAAGTGCTAAGGAAGCAAGGGAGACCAAGTAACGTGCCCGCAAATGAGGAATGGGGGGGTGGTGCAGAAGAGTTATGGGGATGAGGTTTTTAACCTGGCTCACAAGGTACCCCCCGGTGGACATTTTGCGGTACTGGAGGGAACAGTTGGTGGAACCATGAAAGAGGTTTACCGGCTGCCCGGGGGAAGGATGTTATTGATCATGACCGACGCGAACTGAGACGGTCACAGACTTTTGATATGCTAACAAACCTAGTCGGTGTTAGCGCGGAAATCAATGAAGCTAGGGGCCCCCTGATAAGAGAAAAAAACCATTTTGAAAAGATTAGTATGGGATCGATCAGATGGGAGAAGGCTATTGTTTTGGCCAGGTCTACTGTTAAGGTCTCTCCCTTAATCCCCGAACAAAGCGACTCTTTAGGAGAAGTAATTAAACGACTCGCACCCGTGTGTTTGATTGTCCCGAGGCGATGCAAAGAACTGGGACGTTGGGTGGTGTTTGTAACAATAGGTCAGCCTAGTAAACAACATCCATATAGAATGAGTAATTCAGTGACTAAAGGGCTGACGAACACAGAGGTGTGTATTAGCAATTTAATACGGCTGTCTGAAGCCAGCTTGATAGTGAACCTTGAAAAAAATGAGTTCGGCCACATGAAGGTCACTTACCTGGGGATTGTGGTGACCCGGGGCAGCTGGCAGCGATGCAAGCTACAGTGCAGGCTATCGCAGACCTCCCAACCCCGACAGACAAGAGGGCCCTCAGAAGGCTCTTGGAGATGGTGGGGTACTGTAGGAAGTTTTGCAATAACTCTGCGGTCACTACCCCTCCCCCTCCTACTAAGCCCTTGCAAGAGAAAACTAAGTCGGAATGGGACGACCCTTGTTTTTGTGGTCCGGGACAAAACCAAATGAGAGGTTACATTGATCGCAATTCATCAGTGTTTTTGGCCACTATGAAGTTTGTTGAGTTGGAGCCTGGTCCAAGGGATTATTAATAACATATGAAAGGAACAGAAAATGTGATGGCTGACTGTCTGTCAAGGTGTTGACAACTTCAAACTCGCTGTGTTAGCCAAATAGCTAATAAAGATGTATATTTGTGTGTGTATCAAATAATGTATTCATGTTTGTAATTTTTACCCCCCCGGTAAAAATCCTTAAAGAGGGGAAGTGTGACAAGAATAGACATAGATGTTAGCTGTCCTGTGTGATCAGCAGTTGGTCTGCCACCTGTCTTCGGGAGAGAGAGAGATAAGGAAGACAATGGAGCAGCATTTGGAGATGTGTAATGAAGGGACGGGAGAGAGAGCTGTCTAGAGCGGCTCCCCCTTTGAACCCTAAACTGTTTGAAGTGATGGACAGGCGATACCCCAGCAGGGGGATAAAAAGGGACAGGTTCGCTAAGGCAGCACACACGACACCCGAGGTAACGAGACCCTGGAAGTGGTGCGCCTCTCACAAATCGGTGGGAAGTACCGGGCCATAGACGCACAGGGTGGAAAGGCACGATCGGCGGGAACCTGGTGTGTGTCCACCCTTGCCTGGGTGCCAGGTTCAGCGCAGAGAAACGGTCGTATCTGAAAACGGAGGGGTCACGGTTGGTGACCTCAGATGACATCACAAAGGACTCGCCCGAAAGCTGACTGCGAAGGTCTGTGTGTGGAAGCTGTTTTGAATATTCATTTGTTTTGCTCTCTCTCCTCCCCCCCCCCCCCCCCACTGTCCATCGCCATGGCAACAATTACTGCGAACTGAACTAAATCGAACTGGACTTTGTGTCACTTTGAAATTGGTCATTTACCCCTAAACAACGATAGAGCTTGATTAATCTTGTGATCTGAATTCTGTGCACATGTATGTTTATCATTGCTGAACTGTTGCATTCATTATCCTTTTGATTAGAGTACTGTGTTGCTTGTTTCTTTAATAAAACTTTCTTAGTTCTAGTAATCCAGACTCCAACTGAGTGATCCATTTCTGCTGGTTTGGCAACCCAGTTACGGGGTATGTAACACTCTAAATAAAATAAATAAATTAGCGTTGATTGGTTTTGCTACCAGTGCCACTGAAATGGAGATACCATTTAAGGAAAAACCTAGTTGTGTAGGCGAGAGAATAAGCAATAGAAGGATATGTTATGCGTGAAAGGTTTGTCTGTATCAGTGGCTAGTATAGACAGGTTGGGCTGAGTGTCCTGTTCTGCTGTGGATACTCTATTAAACAGTTCTTTTCTTAAAGAAGGAATTCTACTCTTCATTAATAATTGTAGCCTGTATGCTCTGACATCACCCCCACGAATCTATGTTGTGTCTTCCCTGTTCATTTTCTATTGCAACTAGAACTTCTGCATGCACCCAAAATTTGGTTTGAACAAATGTCAGTGGAAGTTTTGCAGCAAACAACTTATTAACGTGTTTCTTCTTTCTTCCTCAGCATTCTCCTACCAGCACAAAAGCAAACATCTTTCATTTTTCATGCCTTGTGCAATACTGTGATAAAGAGCATACATTCACCAGTTTACAACGATTTTGCAATCATGATTTGGAGCATAGTTATGTAATGATTGACTGTAGCTGTGATACTGGGGCAAGGTCAGATTCATCTACTGTTCAGCAATCTGATCAGGTCTGCACCAAAACGTGCTTAAGTATCTGTCAATTGCTCTCTGCTCAATATGAGTATTTAGTCTGGAGAATTTTATATCTGGCAGCACTCACTTGTGTTCATTCCAACCGTCAGCACAGCAAGTGGTGTAGTTAGCATCTCAATGCCTTAAACGTTCTCTCAGAAGATACGTTCTTGAGTAACATATATAAAATGCTGGAGGAGCTCCCAGAAGGTCAGACAGCATCTACGGAGAGGAATAAATGGTTGATGTTTCAGGCTGAGACTCTTCACTCCAGTGTCGCTCCAGTTTCCTTACACATGCCAAAAATTTGTTGGTCAGTAGTTTCTTAATGGAAACCGAGAAAAGATGTGCTAGCATTGTAGAGGGCCCAGACGAGTTCATAAGAATGGTTCCAGGAATGACAGGGTTAATGTATCAGGAGATTTTGGTGGCTCTAGGCCTGTACTCACTGGAGTTTGGAAGAAAGAGGGGAGATCTCATTGGAACCTAATGAATATTGAAAGGCCTGGACAGAGTGGAATTGGAGAGGATGTCTGGGCACAGCCTCACACTACAAGGGCATCCCTTTAGAACAAAGATGAAGATGGATTTCTTTAGCCAGTGGTGAATTGGTGGAATTCATTGCCACAGACCGCTGTGGATGCCAAGTCATTGGGTGTATTTAAAGTGGAGGTTGATAGGCTCTCAATTAGTCAAAGGTTACGGGGAGAAGGCAGGGGAATGGGTTTGAGAGAGAGAATAAACCTGCCAAGATGGAATTGCCGAGCAGACTTGATGGGCTGAATGGCCTGGTCTGCTCCCATGTCTTGTTGCCTTTTTTTGGACATGGTAGATAATTCCAAGTCTCGAAAATTTGAGCCAGTAGTCTGCCGCAACGCAAAGAAAGGCTGCTAATTATGAGTAGACCCCTTGAATTTTGTAATGTACTTTATCTTTGGGCTTCAGATTTTCCACTGAGTGTCAGAGATAAAGATAGAAAAAGAGAACAGGCCAAATTGAAAAGGTCAGCGTGTCGGGGCTGGAGGTGAGGGACGGGCCAGTTTAGCTCATTGCTCCGCGATGTTTATTGACCCCTGCCTTCGCAGAACTGAGGCTGTGGCCAGTTCTTGGATCAGTTGTAGTGATGCCTGTCTTCATATCTATGGACGGACTTGCTTTCGTAAACTCCAGCTCTCAATGCTATTAGCTTACTTCTACTGTTTGCACGATTTGTTTTGTGTTTTTTTTTCTCTGCACATTGTGTGTTTAATGGTCCTTTTTTAAAATGGATTCTATTGGGTTTCTTTGTTTTGTGGCTGTCTATAAGGAGATAAATCTTGGTTGTATAAAGTATCACAAACATGAGAACATTAGTCGATGCTGGAAATCCAAAGCAACACACACAAAATGCTGGAGGAAGAGGAGAAGTCGGAGTAAGAAGGTGGGGGAGGGGAGGAAGAAGTATAAGGTCATAGGTGATAGGTGAACTCGAGAGGTGGGGGAGAAGGTAAAGTTAAGTGCTGGGAAGTTGATTGGTGAAAGGAGCTGGAGAAGGGAATCTGGTAAGAGAGGACAGAAGACAGTGGAAGAAAGGGAAGAGGAGGAGCACCAGAGGGAGGTGATGGGCAGGTAAGGAGATAAGGTGAGAGAGGGCAACAGGAATGGGGAATGGTGAAGGAGAGGAGAACTGGGGGGTAATTACCGGAAGTTGGAGAAATCAATGTTCATGCCATCAGGTTGGAGGCTACCCAGACAGAATATAAGGTGTTGCTCCTCCAACCTGAATGTGGCCTCATCGCGACAGTAGAGGAGGCCTTGGACTGACGTGTGGACATAGTAGAATTGAAATAGGTGGCCACCAGGAGATCAGAGTATGTATGAAGTATACATAATTTGATAAAAAATGTACTTTTTTGTGTGTTTACGGCTTGCTTCAAAGCAGAGTGGCAAAAAGGGTTTGCTGCTCCCTGAAATTTGTACAATGTAGGATGGCAGGGTATAGTTTTGTTTGAATGTTGCCTGGAAAATGTGTCTTTATTCAAATTGACCTCTTCCTTCTGGCTAAGACAGTCATAAATGAACATGAACACAAGATATTCTGCAGATGCTGGAGGAACTCAGCAGGTCAGACAGCATCTATGAAGGGAATAGACAGTCAACAATTTGGAGAGTAACCCTGATGAAGGGTCTAGGCTCAAAATATCAACTGTTTACTCCCCCTAGATGCTGCCTGATCTGCTGAGTTCTTCCCATAAATAAATATGTTTAGTAATTTAGCAGGAGGGTTGGGTAGCGATAATTCGGAATTCAGTCTTAATTCATTTCTAGTGGGATTCTCCGCAAGTTTCTGCATGTGTTTGTAGCTTGTAGTACACTGTTGTGGAATGGGACTTTCATCAATGCGTTCACCTGCGTCTGCATGGTTGCATTTTAAAATCTTGAAGTCTGGGTTTGATCAGCCAGGTCTTGCGGATTTGGCAGAACAGGTCTGGTAGATCAAACGGGAAACCAGGAGAACTCAGCAGGACACGCAGCATCTGAAGCATCAGCTTATATCTTTTACCTCCATGGGTACTGCTTGACCCACTGAGTTCAAGATTCAAAGTTGTTTATCATTCTTCAGTAATTGAGTGAAACTCAATTCGTTCATTTGTTATGTGCCGTGTCGTATGACGTGGGTGATCATGGTCTTGTGACCATGATTGTTCTTGCCAATTTTTCTACAGAGTGGTTTGCCATTGCGTCTGAGCAGTGTCTTTACAAGGTGGTGACCCCAGCCATTATCAATACTATTCAGAGATTGTCTGCCTGGTGTCAGTGGTCACACAACCAGGACCTGTGATATGCACCGGCTGCTCATATGACCATCCACCACTTGGTCCCATGGCTTCACATGACCCTGAACCGGGGGCTAAGCAGGTGCTACCTCTTGCCCCAGGGTGACCTGCAGGCTAGCGGAGGCACGGGGCACCTTACACCCCTTTAGTAGTGATGTATATCCACCTCACCACCCACTTGAGTATAAAGGAGAACAAAATGATTGTTTCTCTAGATCTGATGCAGCATAAATAAACAATAAGGATAAAGGGCTCAATGAATATAAAGACATAAGATTAGCTTTTATTACATTGATTAATTGTATGTCCACAAAGTGTCTGTACATAAGGTGACTGACAGGAGATGATAAAGTAGTGGTGGTGGGATGTGTGGTGAAGTGAGAGTTCTTACAGTTTGTTCCAGATTCCAGCATTAACTGTCTCTTTTGACTTCATGCTAAGGGCCTTTTCTCATTGGCTAACCTATGGCCATTTTTCAGATATCATGACTAGCTATTATTGGATTATAAATAACAGAGAAGTGACTTGGATCCATTCCAGTTCACCTACCGTCACAACAGGTCCACAGCAGATTTCATTTCTTTGACTCTTCACTCAATCCTGGAATATCTGGACAGTGAAGGTGCATATATCAGGATATTCTTCATTGACTACAACTTAGCATTCAATCCTATCGTCCCCTTGAAACTAATCAATAAGCTTCCAAACCTTGGCCTCAATACCTCCTTGTATAATTGGATCCTCAATTTCCTCACTTACAGACACCAGTCAGTTTGGATTAGCAACAACATCTCCTCCACAGGTGCACCACAAGGCTGTGTGCTTAGCCTTCTGCTCTACTCCCTTTATACTTATGGATGTGTGGCTAGGCAGTCACAACATCACGTCATTGGCCAAATCAAATGTGGTGATGAATCAGCATATCGGAGGGAGATTGAAAATCCAGCTGAGTGGTGCCACAACAACAACTACTTACTCACTGTCAGCAAGACCAAGGAGCTGATTATTGACTTCAGGTGGAGGAACTCAGAGGTCCATGAGCCAGTCCTCAACGGCTGATCAGAGGTGGTGAGGGGCAGCAACATTAAATCCCTTGGTGTTAATATTTAAGAGGATCTGTCCTGGGTCTAGCTCATAGGTGCTTTTACAAAGAAAGCATAGCAGCACCTCTACTTTCTTAGGTTTGCAAAGATTTGACATGTCATCTAAAACTTTGACAAATTTCTACAGATATATGGTGGAGATTATGTTGACTGGCTACATCACGGCCTGGGTATGGAAACACCAATACCCTTGAATGGAAGAGCCTCTAAAAGGAAATAGCTACAGCTCAGTCCATCCCAGGTAAAGCCCTCCCCACCACTGAGCACAATTACATGGAGTGCTGTCACAGGATAGCAGCTTCCATCAGGACCTCCCCCCACCCAACATCCAGGCTCTCTTCTCACTGCTGCCATCAATGCAGTACAGGAGTCTCAGAACCCACATCTGCACCACCAGATTCAGAAACGGTTATTACCCTCAACCATCAGGCTCTTGAACCAGAGGAGATAACTTCACTCACCCCATCACTGATCTGTTCCCACAACCTATGGACTCACTTTAAAGGACTCTTTATCTCATGTTCTCGAAGTTTATTAATATTATTTTGTTTGTTCTTTTCTTTTTGGTTTTGCTTAATTTGTTGTCTTTTGCACATTGGTTGTTTGTCCTGTTGGGTGCGGTCTTCAGTAATCCTATTGTGTTTCTTGCATGTGCTGTGGATGTCTGCAAGAAATGAATCTCAGAGTTGTATATGGTGATATATGTGTACTTATATAATAAACTCACTTTAAACTTTTGAACTTTGAAGTTTTGTATGTTAGAAGTTATGCATTTGTTGAATAAAGACATTCTTTTACAGCTGTCTGCCTGAGAGCACTTCCTGCCTCGAGATGTGTGTTTGTTTAAAGGTAATTTTTCATTAATTAGTTTGGTAAAACTCCAATAATCCAGCACACTCAGCACACTGGTCATGTCAGACTAAGACTTTACAGACTATTTAATGCTATTCATATTTGGGGTTTCCTCTGGGTTCTCCGGTTTCTTCCCACTTTCCGATGACATACAAGTTAGCAGGTTATTTGCTCACGTGGGTGTAATTGGGCAGTGCGGGCTTGTTGGTTTGGAAGGGCCTGTTACTGTTCTGTATCTCTAAAAAAGTGTTAATAATAATTATTACTATCACAATTTTAGAACACAGTGCATTACAGCAGAGTATTGCATTGAACTGCTGCTGCTAAATTAACAAATTTCACGTCACATGCTGGTGATAATAAACCTGATTCTGATCATGATGTACCAACCTTTTAATCTACTCCAAGATCAATCTAACCTTTCCCTCCTATAGAACGCTCCATTTTTCTATCATCCATGTGCCTATCTAATGGTCTGTTACATGCCCCTACTGTATCTGCTTCTGCTACCACCCCTGGCAGGGCATTCCATGCACCCACCTTCTCATTGTAAACAAAACTTAACTCTGACATCCCATCTATACTTTCCTCCAATCACCTTACGATTATGCCCGCTGGTGTTAGCCACTTCCACCCCGGGAAAAAGTCTCTGGCTATCCATTCTCACTATGCCTCATCATCCTGTATACCTCAATCATGTCATTTCTCTTCCTCCTTCGCTCCAAAGGGAAAAGCCTTACCTCATTATAGTGGGCAATTTGAACCAAACCAGATTGCCACTGCTAGCAACCCCCATGGATTTGTTATACTTGTATGATGTGCCCTCAGCTCCAATAATGATTGCGCCAAAAGTCAAAGATGTATTTGATCCTTTGTCAGCAATTAGGAACCATACAATCTTGAAGCGATGAAATTTAAGGGAAATTAAGTGTGATTGAGTGGTGAACAAAAGATACATCTATCAATCCCCAGCTACAAACTGTCATGAACAAAGCACAAAGGTGGAACTTATTCCCTTCACTTTTACCACACCCCACTCATGATTAGCTACCGTAATAAACATAATCAACACAGCACAAAGTTCAAAGTACATTTATTATCAAAGCATGTATACATTATACATCCTTCAGACACATATCCTAACAGGCAGCCACAAAACAAAGTAACCAAAAGCAGCCAGATTAAAAAAAGACCTTCAAACACCCAAAGTGCTGAGAAAAAAAACACATCTTGCAAACAGTAAATACCATCCTGAACTGAAGTCTGCAAAGAGAGTCCCATCGATCAACACAGATTGCAAAGCAGGTAGAGAATAGATGCATGGCTCCTACACTCACTTTAATTTCTTTTGGATATTATACTGTAGATAATAATAGATTATTCAGTGAAACTGCTAAGTTTAAAGGGAGTGCAGGAATGTAGGCACTGGTAAATTTCAGATTTCTGGGGCAGGAGTGCTCACTGTCAGAATCCCTAGTCTTGTAAAATAACCAAATGCCACATTCTTCTTGATTTATCCTAGCTGCATGTCTGGGCAGCTCCTTGGCCATGGAATTGACGGAAGACACCACCTGTCAAGGGGAGTACATGTTACATAATGGTTGCATTCCTGAGTACTGCCCGTACGCTGATTTCTCCATAAGCAACACACACACAATGCTGGAGCAACTCAGCAGGTCAGGCAGCACCAGTGCCAAGGAATAGATAATCGACATTTAGTGTCGAGGCCCTTCTTCAAGACTGAGAAGGAAGGGGGGAAGATGCCAGAATGAAAGATAGTGGGAGGGGAAGGAGGATAGCTGGAAAGAGATAGGTGAAGCCAGGTGGGTGGCAAAGGGCAAGGGCTGGAGAAGGAAGAATCTGATAGGAGAGCTAACTTCTGTAACTTCTCCGTAAGTTAGAAACATCGGTCACTTCTATCTACTCATGTTGATTCACTCTACGTACACTTGTCTTAATGCTTTCATCACCTTTACACTACCCATAATAAACCTAACAAACACTAGCTTACATGGTCAGCACAACATGGTGGGCTGAACGGTACTCTAATGTGCTGTAGCTTTCTCTGTTCTCTATTCTACAAATACTGTGACAAGTCCTTAATGAATACGTTATTATTCACCTCAACTCTGAACCGATTCCACAATCCAAGAGAAGAAATGTGCAATTGTACAGCGGCAGCAATCAAACGCCTGTCATCTGATGTCGAACTGTTCGGAGATTTCCATATTCGTTATCTCTCTCTCCATGTAATGTTTGCTGTGCTGTCCTTCCATACAACAAGGCTCCTTCTCCTGCCCTTCCTTTCAACTTAACTGCTGCACTGGAAATATTTATTACACAGGAATATTTATTATACTAAAAACTATGTCGAGTACTTGATAGAGGTATTTAAAATTATGAGGGGGACTGATAGAGTTGATGTGGATAGGCTTTTTCCATTGAGAGTGGGGGAGATTCAAACAAGAGGACAGGGGTCAAGAGTTAAAGGGCAAAAGTTAGGGGTAACATGAGGGGGAACTTCTCTATTCAGAGAGTGGTAGCTGTGAGGAACGAGCTTCCAGCAGAAGTGGTTGAGGCAGGTTCGATGTTGTCATTTAAAGTTAAATTGGATAGATATATGGACAGGAAAGGAATGGAGGGTTATGGGCTGAGTGCAGGTTGGTGGGACTAGGTGAGAGTAGGAGTTCGGCACGGACTAGAAGGGCCAAGATGGCCTGTTTCCATGCTGTAATTGTTATATGGTTATATATTTAATACTGTATAACATCTAAACGGTGAAAAGGTAGTGTTGAGGTATTAATGAAGATAACAGAGTACTAAAGCACATAAGCAAGTTCCTTCTGCCCATCCAGTCCATGCTGAAATATTATTCTGCCTAACATCACTTGCACCTGGACCATAGCCCTCCCATCCATCCCATCTAGTAGCCCGGATAATCTGCCAATCCCAGACCCACCAATATCCTAAATCATCTGAATTATCAGTGTTTTATTATAACGATGTAAAGATTATTTGTCACGTGTACAATGAAATGTGTTATTTTGCGTCAATGGCCAACATAGTCAGAGGATGTGCAGGGGGCAGCCCGCAATTGTTTGCTGTATTTATTATTTAGTTTTTATGTTTAGTAAAATATACAATTTTTATTTTAATAATTATTTAAGTTGAATAAAATTAATTGTTTTATAAATAGTGAAATTAAATAATTTTATATTGTAATAATGCGTTCTACTACAGCCTAAATAATTGCACATCCTCTCTTTGAGCAGTAGAGGGAGCCACTGATCAACAGTAAACTGGGAGAAGTCTACAGAATACCGACAAGTGTTAAAAGTTACTGAATCTCAATTATCTGGTAATTCAAAAACGTTTAAAGCACTAAATCCTAAACTACCTATGTCGTTTAAAATATCAGATGGTTAGATGGATTCCAATTTCTTAAGCAGAAGTCTGGTGTTTGAACTATGAAATCGGAACTGCATTGTCGGGGGGTGGGGGTTTGTACGTTGTAGCCTAGGGTGTTTTTGCTGTTCAACCAAAGTTCGAAGTGAAGTTATTGTTAAAGTACATATATGTCACCATATGCAACCCTGGGATTCATTCACACTTCACAAGCAATTCATTGACCATTGTTTTAGATAAAACAGTTTGATTTATAGTGTGTGGAAATGTGAGATGAAGACAAAGACATCTCTGCTCATAAAACACACCTTATTCAGATCAAAGTGGGACGGCTGTAGGAGGAAGACCAAAGTACAGCATTCTGGGGGGTGGGGGGGGGTGGAGAATGTTATTGTACAAGGCAGTGTTTGGGGCTGAACTTTGGAGATATGCCCTTGAGTACGGGAACAGAATAGGCTGAAAGCTCGATCACAATTTACTCTGAGCTACGGGCGCAGGAATTTTAGTGCTGACTTCTTTCTGCAGGTAGGAAACTCTGATAACTTGTCTACGGCGGAAATCTGAGCCTGTTTCGGTGTTTGATTTTCCTGTTAGTGGCCATTGTTCAGAGTACCGGTTTATGCCGGTTCGTAACCGTGGATGAAGCGGGAAAGTAATGTTAAATTTCATTAGGTTTGACATTCTTCAAACACGTTGCCGTCGGAACTTGGAATGTGTGTGTCAGAGACTTTCAGTAATGCAAAAAAATCACGCACTTACATAGTGAATGAAAGACAGTAAAATGCACAGTATGAAACTGGGACGCCTCAGATTTCAGGACAGGTAGTAGGTTTAGAAGAGAATGTTGAAGGAGTTAAGTGGCGGGATCTCTACCAAATGATGTGTAAGTGATTCCCAGGTCATCTTTGGGCAAGGTGTAGCACCCGCTTAGCAATCCCCCACCTCCCCGATCAGGGTCATGGGAGCAGGTGGTGGATGGTCGTATGAGCAGCCGGTGCAGATCACAAGTCCTGGTTATGTGACCACTGACGCCGGGCAGACAATCTCTGAAGCGTATTGATAATGGCTGGGGTCACCCATCTTGTAAAGACACTGCCCAGAAGAAGGCAATGGCAAACCACTTCTGTAGAAAAATTTGCCAAGAACAATCATGGTCACAGAAAGACTATTATCGTCCAAGTCATAGGACACTGCAATGAATGAATGAATAAATGAGTTGACAGAGGAATGAAATGTGTTTTGTCAGTTTTAGTCTTAGTTTGTCCTGTGTTTCTGCGATATCTTTCTGGAGGAACACTTTTTAATGCATGCATTTCTAAATGACAATAAATAAGGACTGAGTGTCCTCATAATCTAAAGAAATAAATAAAGGGAGGCTGGGGGAATGAAGGAGCTGACGGATATGTGGCCGGTGCTGGAGAGTTTATCTTGCAATTAAAATGAAGGGATCCGGGTCTTGTGTGACTGCATTGCTTCCTAAGTAACTGAAAGTACAATGTAGCACCAGCTCTGTCTGCTCACTCCACCAGCATATTTGGTAAACACAAGAGGTTTTGCAGATGCTACAAATCTAGAGTAACACACACAAAATGCTGGAGGAACTCAGCAGGTCAACTTTTCAGGCTGAGAGGCTTCATCAGGCCCTGCTGTCCTGATGAAAGGTCTCAACCTAAATCTACTACTTGTTAAGGCCTTCAACCCTGCTGGAGCACAGGCCACCAACAGCAGTTTGCCAGAGTCCTCTGTTCTGGGCCAGTCTTTCATGTTGTCTCCAGGTGGAGCCCATCTTTTTGGTGTATCTTTCCTCTCTCCCAGGGTTGAGATGTTTGGAGTTTCTGTAGCTCTGGGCTTGTGGGATGGGGTTGCTAGCCCCATGCCCAACCCTCCTCCTTTTGCAGTGTATAGTGGACTTCCGGCCTGAAACATTGACTTTTTATTGCTCTCCATAGATGCTGCCTGACCTGCTGAGTTCTTCCAGCATTTTGTGTGTGACGCACTTGTTAAAGCAAGTTCTTACTTACATAAAAAGTTTACCACAGTTTTAAAAAGCATGGAATTGAATGCAGAATTCCATCTTCCCCAGAACATTCTGGTACAACTCTACACGGCCATCACAGAGAGCTTCCTCACATCAGCCATTACTGTCTGGTTTGGTGCAGCATCCTCACAAAATATCTGAAAGCTACAGTGAACTGTCAGATCAGCAGAAAAGGCCATTGGCTGCAGTCTTCCATCGCTGCAGGACTTGTATATGTCCAGGATAAAGAAATGGACACAAAAACCCAATGTAGACACTACCCACTCAGCAAACTGCCTTTTCCTAAATCTCCCTTTTGAAAAGCATTGTAGGGCTATTAAAACAAAAGCTTCACCCCATCTTAAAAGTTCCTTCCTCCAGACAGTATTCTGATCCACCATTCAAATTACCCCCATCACGGCAATGCACTGTAGACACTCTAAGCCACTTTTTATAATGTTGACGTAACACACACAAAATGCTGAAGGAACTCAGCAGGTCAGGCAGCATCAGGGAGAGGAATAAAGAGTCGACGTTTCGGGTAAAGAACTTCCATCAGGACTGAGATGTCTTGGCCTGAAATGTCGACTCTTTATTCCTTTCCATAGATGCAGCTTGGCCTGCTGAGTTTCTCCAGCCTTCTCCAGATTCGTTTTCTTTCAGGCATACTCAATAACCATAATAGAATCAATGAAAGACCCCAACAACCAATGTGCAAAAGACAACAGACTGCAAATAGAAAAAGCTAGAAAGCAAAATAAATAGTAATAAATAAATAAATGAATAAATAAGCAATAAATACAGGAAAAATAACGAGTACATTGAAGTAACAACACTTACAATGCCTCAAAAAAACCATTATCTTAAAGATTGAAGAAAAATATTGTGATAACAAAAAAAACCTACTAAGCAGAAAAGTGAGGGGGAAAAAACCCATTAGGTGTACAACCCCGGAGCCATGCGTCATACAAAAAAGCTTCTAAAAATAAACATCAAACCGCCAGCAAGAAAAGAAAATATACTAAAAAAAATTTACAATTAGATCATGGAAAAATTATATCAATTAACTCAAATGATAATGACAAGCAAATGAGCCCCATCTTTTCTCAAAATCAAATAAAGGTTCAAAGGTTCGACTTCTAATTTTCTCCAAACTTGTCCTCTGGTTCAAGAGCCTGATGGCTGAAGAGTGATAGCTATTTCTGAACCTGGTGGTGTGAGTCCTGATGGCAGCAGTGAGAAGAGAGCATGGCCTGGGTGATGGGGCTGCTTTCCTGTGGTAACACTCCATGTAGAGGTGCTCAGTGATGGGGAGGCTTTGCCTGTGATGGATTGGCCTGTATACACTACTTTTTCTAGGCTTTTCCATAAGGCTTTGATGTTTCCATACCAGGCCATGATGCAATCAGTCGGTATACTCTGCACTGCACATCAATGGAAGTTTGTCAAAGTTTTAGATGACTTGCTGAATCTTCGCAAAGTTCTAAGAAAGTAAAGGTACTGTCTTGAAATGATAACACAGGGAAATTTAAAGTTGCTAACCTTCTCCACCTCTAATTCCCTGATGAGGACATACCTCTTATTGTAATTTATAGTTTTTATGATTAGATTATGAGGACACACAATCCCCTTTTATTGTCATTTAGTAATGCATGTATTAAGAAATGATACCATGTTTTTCCAGAATGATATCACGGAAACACTTGACAAACCAACTTAAAAACTAACAAAAACCACTTAACTATAACACATAGTTACAACAGTGCAAACAATACCGTAATTTGATAAGAACAGACCATGGCATGGTGATAGTCTCAAAGTCTCTCGAAAGTCCCATCATCTCATGCAGACGGTAAACCTCCAGCACCGCCAACTTGCCAATGCAGCATCCTGGAAGCATCCGACCACAGTCCGACTCCAAGTCCGTCCGAAAACTCCGAGCCTCCGACCACCTCTCCGACACCGAGCACCATCTCTGCCGAGCGTTCCGACCCCGGCCCCGGCAACAGGCAATAGGCAAAGCCGAGGATTTGGGACTCCGGAGATTCTCGATCGTGCAGTAGCAATGGCAGCGAAGCGGGCATTTCAGAAGTTACTCCAGGTGTTCCTCCGCGCTTCTCACGGCTGTCTCCATCAAATCCAGATTGAGCACGGCCCCCTAGTTACATATAATCCAAATTCATCCGGAACGGCCGCGCGTGCTGCCATCTTCTCCTCCCTCCCTCATGTATTATGTATTGCAATGTAAACTAAAAAATATTCATGACATATGCCAGTGATACTAAACCTGATTCTGATTCTGATTACAAGATAATAAAAGGGAAAGATAGATTGAGCAGGCAGAGATTTATTCCCAGGGCAGAAATGGCTAATACAGGAAATTGGGGCATGTCTAAGAGAGTTGCGGGTGTGTGGAACGCCCTGCTAGGGGTGATGGTAGTGGCAGATACATTAGGAATATTTAAGAGACTCTTAGACACAAGGGTGAAAGAAAAATGGAGCGCTATGTAGGAGGGAAGGGGTAGATTGTAGGTTAAAAGGTCAGTACATCATCATGGGCCAAAGGGCTGGTACTTTGTGGTAGTGTTCTTTGTTCTGTTACATTTTACTCTGCAATGTTATTATTTGATCATAATTAAGGACCTTTATCACCCAGAACATGTCCTCACTTTGGGAAGTCTGATCACCTGGCTGTACTTCTACTCCCTGAGTATAGGCAGAGACTGAAGACTGCAGCACCAGCAATGAGGACCAAGAAGGTATGGACAAGGGAAGCAGAGGAGCGCCTACAGGACTGCTTTGAATCGGTGGACTGGACTGTATTCAGGGATTCGTCTTCGAACCTGGATGAGTATGCTGCAGTTGTTACCGACTTCATTAAAACCTGTGTGGATGAGCGTGTGCCTACAAAGACTTACGGTACATTCCCAAACCAAAAGCCATAGATTAACCAGGAGGTACATCATCTGCTGAAGGCTAGATCTGTGGCATTCAAGTCTGGCAACCCAGGCCCGTACCAGAAAATCAGGTATGACTTGTGGACAGCTACTTCAAGGGCAAAGTGACCATTTTGAATGAGGTTGGAGGCGACATTGGATGCACAGTAACTCTGGCAGGGTCTGCAAGACATTACTTCCTACAAAGTGAAACCCAATAGTATGAATGGCAGCGATGATTCACCACCAGATGAACTCAACGCCTTCTATGCACGCTTTGAAAGGGAGAACACAACTACAGCTGTGAAGATCCCTGCTACACCTGATGACCCTGTGATCTTCATCTCAGAGGCCGAGGTTAGACTGTTTTTAAAGAGGGCAAACCCTGGCAAGGTGGAAGGTCCCGCTGGAGTACCTGGTAAAGCTCTGAAAACGCAAACACGAGGAATTCTGCAGATGCTGGAAATTCAAGCAACACACATCAAAGTTGCTGGTGAACGCAGCAGGCCAGGCAGCATCTCTAGGAAGAGGTACAGTTGACGTTTCAGGCCGAAACCGTTCGTCAGGACTAACTGAAGGAAGAGCTAGTAAGAGATCTTACTAATCTTCAAATCTCTTACTAGCTCTTCCTTCAGTTAGTCCTGACGAAGGATCTCGGCCTGAAACGTCGACTGTACCTCTTCCTAGAGATGCTGCGAAAGCTCTGAAAACCTGTGCCAACCAACTGGCAGGAGTATTCAAGGACATTTTCAACCTCTCACTGCTACAGGCAGAAGTTCCCACTTGCTTCAAAAAGGCAATAATTACTCCAGTGCCTAAGAAGAATAAAATAGGCTGCCTTAATGGCTATCGCCTGGTGGCACTCACATTGACAGTGATGAAATGCTTTGAGAGGTTGGTTATGACCAGACTGAACTCCTGCCTCAGCAAGTACTTGGACCCATTGCAATTTGCCTATCACCGCAATAAGTCAATGGCAGATGCAATCTCAATGGCTCTCCACATGGCTTTAGACCTCCTGGTCAACACAAACACCTACATCAGGATGCTGTTCATTGACGATAGCTCAGCATTTAATACCATCATTCCCACAGTCCTGATTGAGAAGTTGCAGAACCTGGGCCTCTGTACCTCCCTCTGCAATTGGATCCTCCACTGCCTAACCAGAAGACCACAATCTGTGAGGATAGGTGATAACATATCCTCCATGCTGACAATCAATACTGGCGAACGTTAGGGGCGTGTGCTTAGCCCACTGCTCTACTCTCTATATACACGTGACTGTGTGGCTAGGCATAGCTCAAATACCATTTATAAATTTACTGACAATACAACCATTGTTCTTAGAATCTCAGGTGGTGATGAGAGGGCGTACAGGAGTGAGATATGCCAACTAGCGGAGTGGTGCCGCAGCAACAACCTGGCACTCAATGTTAGTAAGACGAAAGAGCTGATTGTGGACTTCAGGAAGGGTAAAACAAAGGAACACATACCAATCCTCATAGAGGGATCAGAAGTGGAGAGAGTGAGCAGCTTCAAGTTCCTGGGTGTCAAGATCTCTGAGGTTCTAACCTGGTCCCAACATATTGATGTAGTTATAAAGAAGGCAAGACAGCAGCTATACTTTATTAGGAGTTTGAAGAGATTTGGCATGTCAACAAATACACTCAAAAATTTCTATTGTTGTACCGTGGAGAGCATTCTGACAGGCTGCATCACTGTCTGGTATGGAGGGGCTACTCCACAGGACCGAAGGAATCTGCAGAAGGTTGTAAATCTAGTCAGCTCCATCTTTAGGGAGCAGTGTCTGAGAAAGACAGCGTCCATTATTAAGGACCTCCAGCACCCAGGGCATGCCCTTTTCTCACTGTTACCATCAGGTAGGAGGTACAGAAGCCTGAAGGCTCTCATTCAGCGATTCAGCAACAGCTTCTTCCCCTTTGCCATCCATTTCCTAAATGGACATTAAATCTTTGGACATCACCTCACTTTTTTTTCATATACAGTATTTCTGTTTTTGCACTTTTTAAAATCTATTCAATATACGTAATTGATTTACTTGTTTATTGATTATTATTATTTATTTTATTTTATTTATTATTATTTCTCTGCTAGATTATCTGTTGCATTGAACTGCTGCTGCTAAGTAACAAATTTCATGTCACATGCCAGTGATAATAAGAACGTAAGAACATAAGAAATAGGAGCAGGAGTAGGCCATCTGGCCCATCGAGCCTGCCCCGCCATTCAATAAGATCATGGCTGATCTCTCTGTAAACTCAGCTCCATCTTCCTGCCTTTTCCCCATAACCCTACTATGTAAAAATCTATCTAACTGTGTCTTAAATATATTTAGTGAAGAAGCCTCAACTGCTTCCCTGGGCAGAGAATTCCACAGATTCACCACTCTCTGGGAAAAATAGTTTCTCCTCATCTCCGTCCTAAATCTTCTCCCCTGAATCTGAGGCAATGTCCCCTAGTTCTCGTCTCACCTACCAATGGAAACAACTTTCTTACTTCTATCTTATCTATCACTTTCAAAATTTTGTATGTTTCTATAAGATCCCCTCTCATTCTTCTGAATTCCAGAGAGTATAGCCCCAGGCGACTCAATCTCTCCTCATAGGTTAACTCCTTCATCTCTGGAATCAATCTGGTGAACCTCCTCTGCACGGCCTTCAAAGCCAGTATATCCTTCCTCAAGTATGGAAACCGGAACTGCACACAGTACTCCAGGTGCGGCCTCACCAGTACCCTGTATAGTTGCAGCTTGACCTCCCTGCTCTTGAATTCAATCCCTCCAGCAATCAAGGCTAACATTCCATTTGCCTTCTTAATAACCTGTTGTACCTGCAAGTCAACTTTTTGCGATTCATGCACAAGCACTCCCAAGTCCTTCTGCACAACAGCATGCTGCAATCTTTCACCATTTAAATAATAATCTGCTCTTCTATTATTCCTTCCAAACCTGATTCTAATTCTTCTCATTATTGCCATCAGGGAGAAGGTACAGCAGCCTGAGGACCCACACTCAATATTTTAGGAACAGCCTCTTCCCCTCTGCCATCAGATTTCTTAACTGTCAATGAACCTATGAACACTACCTCACTATTCTTCTATTGCACTACTTATCTATTTTTATTGTAACAGAGTTATTTACTTTGTGTTGAACTGTACAGCTGTCACAAAATCATCAAATTTCATGACATATGTCAGTGAAAATAAACCAGATTTGATTCTGATTACTTTTGCCGTGTTCTTCCTCAACGCACTGTGTAACGATTTGATCCATATGAACTGTCTGCGTGACAAGTTTTTCACCAGTACATGAGACAATAATAATAATGAACTAATTGTTGTGTCTGTGCACAACTACATACAATTAAATAAAAGCACGCACGTGGGTGCTGGGTGTATTGAATTGAATTGAATTGACTTTATTTCTTACATTCTTCACATACATGAGGAGTAAAAATCTTTACGTTATGTCTCCATCTAAATGTGCAATGTGTAATCATAGTGATTTATGATAGATAGAACAATCAATGTAATATAGAGTACACTCAAATCAGCATGAGTTCATCAGTCTGATGGCCTGGTGGAAGAAGCTGTCCCAGAGCCTGATGTAATGACAGAATTCACACTGTAATGAGAGACAGAGCAAGACAATGCACATACGTAGACAACAGTGTATGTGCAGACAACAGATCAATATCTAGTGCTGCGGGGGGGTGGGGGGACATTGCTGTAAAAGAAATAGATCCAAACGTTATTCCTCCTTCTTTAGATTAATGCAACATAAAACTGTATATGTACAAAACATTCAATTTCCCTTTATTAAACCCATATTCCCTTTTAAACATGCTTTCACAATATCAATCCATAACTAACTTCACTGTTCTAAAGAATCAGTCTACTGGGTGGGGCTGTTTACCTTGCAGGATAACACCTCTGGCCTGTGGAGTGGCATTGGGTTTGGTCGGTGTCTTGTCTAGGACAATATTTTCGGCTTCCCATGTCACGTTGCTGTCAGTGACACAATCATCACAGAGAGATCAGTCCAGTGACTGGAATGTGTCAATCTTGTTGGATGCAGTCAACTCGAATGTGTTCTTTGGTTCAGTTTCCAGTATCTGCTCCGCAGGATGTCTCCATATCTGATCTCCAACATCCACTGAGTACATCAGTGATCCAGGTCTTGTAGCTGTCCTACCAGGTGTCCTCTTGTCTTCTCTTGGCAACTGGCTGAACTGTTTATTCTGCACTTCCCTCCACAGAAAGGATTTCAGGAGGTCTATGCAAGATCTGAGATTCCCGTTCATGAACAGCATTGCTGTGTTTGATTTGTTGTTGCATGAACAGAGTTGTGATACACAAAAAGGAAGTTGGCCACCTTGTGCTGTAGAGAAATCTCCTCCTTCTCCATCATTTCAATGGACTTATTGAAGGTTTGGATAGACCTTTCAGCTAATCCATTCATTGCTGGGTGGTGAGGAGCTGACTTGAAATATCTGATGCCATTTTCCTTCCTGAACAGTCGGAACTCTTCAGATGTGCATTGTGTCCGTTGTCAATCACAATTTGTTCAGGTAAGCCGTTTCTGGTGAACATAGTCCTCAGAGCGGAGACAGTCTTTGCTGAGGTGATTGACTTCATTGGTATAACCTCCGGCCACTTTGAGTGAGCATACACAACAATCTGGAATATGAATGGTCCAGCAAAGTCAATATGTACCCTTTGCCACAATGGCCACTCCCATGGGTTTAACACTGCCTGTGGGGGTGCATTTGAACTCTTTGGCATCCTGAACAGCTTTTAGCCAAGTCTTCAGTGTGTCTATCTATTCCCTTCTCAAACACTTTCTCATTAGCATTAAGCAGCTGTGACAGTCTCTGGTTAGTGCTACCGTTTGGGCTCCCGTTGCCTGTTGATGCCACACTGAGGGGTTTGATTGAGTGCCAGACTAGTTGGATTTTTCTCAACCATTCACATCAGAAAAGTGCTGGTGCTCCACTTTTTAATACATAAAGCTCTAGCTGCTGTGTTTGGCCTCCATACATCATATTCACCTTTAGTTTACCTTTGGGAGATACTTTTTCACCTGTGTAGGTCTTTAGCATCTCAGAGGTCTTCTCTAATGGTATCTTAGAAAACAGTCTGTTGTAGTCAGCCTCTGAGTTATGGACAAAGCTGACACCGTATCCAGCTCCATTTGCAGTTTTACATCGGATACATATACTGTGATCCAAATTATTTTGTGATCTGCGTCAGTTATACTATGCAGTTCTAGGCATGACAGTTGACCTTTGTCAAACTCTACATTGTCTGAATCTGTTTTCCGTTCAGTAACTTTATGCAATTGCTTAGTTTTGTGTTTGAGACTTTTCATTCAGTTGCACATTCTCTCTATGTGACCTTGTCTGTGACACTTTCTGCAGACCTTTTCTTTGAACTAACAGTCATTTGCATCATGGGAGGATTTGCCACATCAATAACATCTTTGACTTTTTGCATAATTCAGGGACATTTTGTGCATTTCACATTCTGACCTCCTTTTCTGTAGATCTGCTACATCCTTTGCTGCAGTTTCTAACAATATTGCAATGGTCAATGTCCATTCTAAGGTTAGGTCTCTTTTGGATAGTAGCCTCCTTTGAATGCTTTGACTATGCATGCCACATATAGACCTGTCCCTTAATGCATCAGAAAGTCCATCTCTAAAGTCACAGTACTGGGAAAGTTTGCGCAGTTCTGCAAAGTATTCAGAAATGCTTTCATCTTTTGACTGGTTCCTTTTGTAAAATCTAAATCTCTCAGCTATTACCAGCACTCAAGTAATTTTGTAAAATTGTAACAATTTCATTGAATGTCTTGCTCGCTGGCTTTGCTAGGTTGCGTAAGAGACTGTACGTTCTTGGGTCCATTAAGCTAAGAAGTGTAGAGACTTTCTTTTGTTCCTCCACGTTGTTTGCATTACAATACAGCTCAACCCTCTCAATATATGACTCCCAGCCTTCATTAGCACCATATTATTTGTCAACTTTCTCAACTGGAACTAATGCCATATTATTTTCACTTCAAATCCAGCATGTTTTTTACTCTATACACTCTATTCACATGTTTGTTTGTGTCTGCGACGGCCTCCTCATGTTGCTTAACTCTTGTTGTTTTGTTCCGTAACTTTTGGTGCAGTTCCTGATATTTTCTGGCATTTAGGTTCATACTCATTACCCATTTGTTGTGTCTGTGCACAAATACGTATCAATTAAATAAAAGCATGCACATGGGAGATGGCTTTAACTGGTGTACTCACATTGCAGTGAGAGAGAGAAAACAATGTGCATGCATAGACAAAACTGCATGCACAGACAACAGATCAATATGTAGTGCTAAGTGGGTTGGGGGGGGAGTGATTGCTCTAAATGAAATAGATCCATACATTGCAGCAGTAATTATTTATTTGCTAAGTGTAGTAGTGTAGGGTGTATGGGGTGTCCAGGGAGGGGTAGCACCTCTGGTGAAGGGGCTTGTGTCCCTTCTGGGGCAGCTCGCCAAGCTTTGGTCCCCACCGGACACTCAGTTCTCACCTGCGGCTCCAAGTAGCTGTCTGTATGTGACAGCGGCCACACCCTGGTACAGCTGTTCACCTTAAAACTGTCAAACTTTGGTTCATGCAGCACCAAGCAGGCCCTGTATGCTAACTGTTTTCCTTTGATGCTTTCAGGAAACGTGTGCGACTTTCAGTGGCCCACCTTCGAAGGCAAGCGCTCGCCGTCCCCTTTACTGACCAGTCCGGGGCTGCACCATGGCGCTCGGTGTGCACCTCCTATCTTGTATATTCGGCACGGGTGCGTGGATCGCCATCAACGGGCTCTGGGTGGAGCTGCCGCTCATCGTGAATGTACTTCCCGAGGGCTGGGACCTCCCCTCGTACATCACTGTCATCATCCAGCTGGCCAATGTGGGGCCTCTGTCAGTCACTCTCATGCACAAGTTTGCACCAGGGAAGATGAAGGAGATTATCACCATCTATGTCATCATCAGCATTGGGATAATGGCTAGCTTGTTGCTGGTGTTCTTTTGGAAAGAAACCACACTCCTGGCAGGCAGGTTGCACAGCACAGCGTTTCTTATCCTGACATTTTTCTTATCATTGGTGGACTGCACCTCTTCTGTGACATTCCTCCCATTCATGATGAGGCTCCAGACCAAGTACACCACCAGCTACTTCATCGGAGAAGGGCTGAGCGGCTTCCTCCCGGGTCTAGTGGCCATCGGCCAAGGTGCAGGGATGATCATGTGTGTGAATGTCTCGACACCAGCCAATGTGTCCATGGCGAACCTCACTGATGGGGCAAGTCTCCACCAGATTGAAGCCCGCTACTTGCCTGCCAAGTTCTCCATTGAAGCCTTCCTGATTTTCCTCACGGTTATGATGGTCTTCTGCCTGGTGGCTTTTGCTCTCCTCACTCGAGTCGCCTGCTTACCAAACAAGAATCCCAGCGAAGAAGGGGTCTCCAATCAAGTAGTTTGTGTCTCCATCACTGAATCAGAACTGAGCAAATACGTCTCCAAGAGACCAGCAGACATCCAAAACCCTGGTATGAACAACCCTCAGAAGCAGGCGGCCAATTCTGTGCTTGCAGCTGATGCACAGAATCTGACCATCAGAGTGCTGGCGGGGTATTCCAAGCATCAGTTCCTCTTCCTTTACCTTCTGATGGTCTGGGTGAATTCACTGACTAATGGCTTCCTACCACCAGTGCAGAGTTATTCATGTTTGCCTTATGGAAACACTGCCTACCATCTGTCTGCTGTCTTGAGTTCCTTTGCTAACCCTGGCGCTTGTATAATTGCTTTATTCCTGCCCAACAGGTAAGTCACAATGGCGATCCATGGGTTTTACTGAAATGATAGAATCAGAATTGGCTTTATTATTACTGACCTATGTCATGAAAGATGTTGTTTTGTGGTGGCAGTACAGTACAATACAAAAAATACTGCACTACAGTGCAATACTTTTAAAAACACTGTAAATAAATATAGTGCAAAAGTTGAATAGTGAAGTAGTGATTTTGGGTTCAATATCACTCAGAGATCTGATGGCAGAGGGGAAATATCTGTTCCTAACACCGTCTTTAGGCTCCTGTTCCTCCTAGTTGATGGTAGTAACCAGAAGAGGGCATGGCCCAGATTGTGAAGGTCTTTAATGATGGATGCCACCTACTTGAGGCACTGCATTTTGAAATTGTCCTTGCTGGTGGGGAAGATAGTGCCTGTGATGGAGCTGGCCGAGCCTACATCCTCTGCAGCTTTCTTTTCTAGAGGTGAAGTGCGGTATAGATACTTCCAGTATCTTCGAGTCACCCTGCACTGCAACCCCCAACCTAACCCGAGCCTAATCACAGGACAATTTACAACGACCAATTAGCCTACCAATTGGGAGGTCTTTGGAGTGTGGGAGGAAACCAGAGCAGCCGGAGGAAACCCAATCAGTCAGGGGGAGAACATACAACCTCCTTACAGGCAGCAGCGGGAACTGAACCCGGGTCAGGATGCCCAAGCATGCCTGGACAAGATAGGAAACTTTCCAGCTTACATTGTAGGCAACATTTTAATTGACTTGAATTATGAATTGAACAATGTTCTGGAGGAACATTGTATCATTTTTTAATGCACGCATTTCTAAATGTCAATAAACGAGGACTGAGTGTCCTCATAATCTTAACAAACACATAAGTTTATTAAAAAAATGGTGCGTGATAGGGAAATTTCATGGTGATTTTCATGACCAGTAGCCCAAAATTCATAAGATACACCTAAAGGTACTCAGGAAGCAAAATCTTTGTTGTCCAGTGTGCTATTTTAGGTGTACAGTCTATGAGTTTCTAAACATTACAGATTAATTTTAATTACTTGAAGTGCCTCTATAGTGGCTGAGATTTAGCCTTCATTTCAAGAGCACGAGAATATAAAGGCAAGGGTATAATACTAAAGCTCTATAAGGCACTGGTCAGACCACACTTCGAGTATTGTAAGAAGATTTGGGTCTCTTCCTTGAGAAGAGATGTGCTGGTATTGAAAAGAGTCCCGAAGAGGTTCATGAGTATGATCCCAGGAATGAAAGGGTTAATGTATGAGGACTGTTTGATGGCTCTGGGCTTGTACTCACTGGTGATTAAAAGAATGAGGAGGTGATTCTTTGAAACCCAGTGAATATTGAAAAGCCTAGATAGAGTGGAAGTGGAGAGGATGTTTTCTATATCGGGGGAGCCTATGATCAGAGTAGATTGAGAATATAAGGATGTCCCTTTAGAACAGAGATGTGAAGGAATTTCTTTAGCCAGAGGGAAATGAATCTGTGGAATTCATCACCACAGGCGGCTGTGGAGACCAAGTTATTGGGTATATTTAAAGTGAAGGTTGCTAAGTTCTTGATTAGTAAGGACATGAAAAGTTATGGGGAGAAGACAGGGAATTGGGGACGAGAGGGATAATAAATCAGCCATGATTGAATGGTGGAGTAGACTCGATGTGCTGAATGGGCTAATTCTGCTCCTGTGTCTTAATGCATCTACTGAGCCTGTAATTTTCAAACAATAATCTGCCAGGAAAGGCAGAAATGGAATGCAGTGGAATTCGCCTGCAAGCAAATATGCATTTTAATCAGAATGAAATATTCTGTTTTGCAGAAAGCTTAATAATAGACCTGTTATTGAAAAAGAGATCTGCTGACCTGCTATTTCTTCACCCTTAGAAAAATGTGTTATGATCAGTAAATACCTGCCTGCAAGTACGATTGACAATTTTATTATTAAGGACAAGAGCAAGGGTAAGGACAGTCCCTACAAAGGATTGTGAGGATCGTCAGAGACTCTCTTCCACCCTTCGAGGCAGCACAGTAGCATGGTGGTTAACTCAATGCTTTACAGTACCAGAGACTTGGATTCAATTCCTACTGCTCCCCGTGACTGTGTGAGTTTCCTCTGGGTGCTCCAATTTCCTTCCACAGTCCATAGACATCCCGGTTTGTACTGGTTTGTAGGTTAATTGGTCATTGTAAATTGTCCTGTGATTAGGCCAGGGTTAAATCAGGGGTCAGTGGGCAGTGCAGCTCGAAGGGCTGGAAAGGTCTAATTCATGCTGTATCTCAATAAATAAATAAATATTTGTCAGGAACGCTGCATCCTCAGGGCCTTCAGTATTTTCACAGATCACTCCCATCCTTCCCACAATCCCTTTAATCCTCTACCATCGGGCAGGAGTTACCATAGCATTAGGACAAGGACGGTTAGGATTGGATACAGCTTCTTCCCCCAGACCGTGAGCCTACTGAACTCCCCGCCACCACCCAGATCTCATCACGTCTGAAGTGTCAGTGGAGTTTTACTATTTACTCTTTGGCTTGAGACATAAATGCACCATATGCTAAATGTCAATCTCCTGGAACATATTTCATTATTTGTTAATTTATTTGTGACAATGTTTCTTTACCACGTTGTGTGTGAGTTACGTGCTGCGTTGTGCAATTTGGCCCGGAGGAACATTGTTTCGTCTAACAGTATACATGAATGTGGTTGATGACAACAAACTTGAACTCATACTTCAAGGGCGAACCCTAAGCAGCCGCGTGTGAGATTCAACAGCAGGGTTACTGCTGTGTCCCCGACCATCAATGTTCTAAAAGCAAACGTCACTTGCATTTTTCATTTGTATTTTCCAGTGTTTTGATCCACACTGGCCTGACTGTAAGGACAGATATTATTAATAATATTTTAATCAGGGGATGGCAGTGGCCTTGCTCACATCTCATAATTGAATAAACTCTTTAATAAAAAGAGGATAACTGCTGTTATTAGAATGGCTTATATGTATATTGAGAAATATTTATTTAAAGATACAGCAAGGTAAGAGGCCCTTCCTGCCCAACAAGCCCACACCGCCCAATTACACCCATATGGACAATTAACTTACCAACCGGTCCACCTTTGGAATGTAGAGGAAACCAGCGTGAATTAGGCCTTTCCAGCCCTTCGAGCTGCACTACCTACCTACCCCTGACTTAACCCTGGCCTAATCACAGGACAATTTACAATGACCAATTAACCTACAAAACCAGTACAAACCGGGACGTCTATGGGCTGTGGAGGAAACCAGAGCACCCGGAGGAAACCCACGTGGTCATGGGGAGAACGCACAGACTCCTTGCAGACAGCAGTGTTTCATGCTTTACTGCGTCTGCGTGCTTTTAGGCATTGAGTTGCTGCCACGTGATTGGCTGATTAGATATTTGCATTAATGAGCAGGTGTACAGTGTACCGGATGAAATGACCACTGAGTGTGTAATTCTGGGCAGAAAGACACAAGAAGGAATGAGAGGACAAACATATTTACTCAGAGGTAAACAGTGAGCACTGTAGAGCCACCAGTCATCTAGGTCCTATCCCAATCTCTGCTGGCATCTGCTCACGTTCTCCCTGTGACTGAGTGAGATTCCTCTCGATGCTGCAGTTCCCCCATGGAGCTCCATGGAGGTAATCAGACAACAGTAGGTGAATGAAGTACAGGGAGATTGATGAGAAGGTGGGAAGAATCAAGGGGTTCCTGCAAATGGGAGCCCAATGCTTGATCCGAGGTCCGGAGGTCAAGGCAAGCCGTAGGTCTGTCAGTCTGTGAGTCCACTGGGGAAGTTTGAAGCCTGGAGTCTGTGAGGCCTTATGTCAAATGGAGGTTGGAGGCCTGGAGGCACCCTGTCCTGGGGTTGCAGGGCTCTGTGTGAGTGGGTGGGTGGGAGGGTGGGAGGAAGGAAAGGGGCTTGTTTTGCTGAACATGGTGGACATGCTATGCTGGTGCGGAATGCATACCGACGCTTGTGGGGTGCCCCCAGCCAATGCTGTCTCTAATTTGTAATGACCAGTGTGCACAAAAACCTTCTGCTGTGCAATTTTTTGCCCAGTGACAACTACGTGTGCACACTGAATAATTCCTTCAATAAAACCAGTATAAATAAGCCAGTTCTAAAATCTGCAGGCAAATCATCACAAGCTCCATGTTGTCAACACCGTCTGCATCAGATACCAGAAAAGGAAATGTGATTGTGTACGATGGAGAAATATACTTGACATGCCAACGAGGTAGAGGGTGACGACCTTTTGTGCGCAGTTTAAATTCCTTTCTGTGCTAGTAGCAAAATATGTGTGTGCGTGCATACATGCACTCACCTTACAGGGAATGTTGCCCCCAGCACATCCATAGGTTGTGTTGACTGTTAATACAAACGATGCATTTTGCTGTATTTTTCAATATGCATATGATAAATAAATGAATCTGAATATGAAAGTAATGGCCACCACACACTCGATGGGCAAAGGGCCTTCTTCTGGGCTGTGTGACCCAAACCTGGCTCTAGTCTAGCTGTAGAGGTGATTGCCTACAGAAACAAACTCTGTCATTACATATGGCAGGGACTGGAAGAGGACTCAGGGGGAATAACTTGCAGGGTGATGGGGAATTAGTGAAGGATTGGAGGTAAAGGGATTGCATTGCTAGGATTGGCAATGGGCCAAATGGCTTCCGGTCAGTCAGTAAGCCCATCACCCCTACTGGGGTGTAGTTCTCTGTCCTGGGTCAGTTTTTCAAGTTGTCGAAGATCCTTCCTACCTCAGGATTAAGTTGTTTGGAGCTCTTGTTTGTGTTTGTAGCTCTGGGTTTTTATGGGATGGGGTTGTTAGCCTCATGCCAAAACCTCATCCTTTCACAGTCAGGCCAGGAACCATGCATGGCAGAGTTACCTCCTCCTGTGCTCTAATGATTCTGCAATGGATTGAATATGCTATAGAGTTTTAGTCATAGAGCACTACATAGAACATAGAACATAGAAAGTACAGCACAATACAGGCCCTTCGGCCCACAATGTTATGCTGACCCTTAAACCCTGCTTCCCATATAACCCCCCACCTTAAATTCCTCCATATACCTGTCTGGTAGTACATCATAGAAACAGGCTCTTCGGCCCATCTAGTATATGCTGATCTATTATTCTGCCTACTCCCATTGACCTGCACCGGGACCAGAGCCCCCCACCCCTCCCATCCAAGTACCTATCCAAATTTCTCTTAAATGTTGAAATCTACCCTGCATTCACCACTTGCATTGGCCATTCATTCCACCCTCTCACCACCTTCTGAGTGAAGAAGTTTCCCCTCATGTTCCCCTTAAACAACCTTAACCTATAACCTCTAGTTACAGTTTCAATGGGAAAAGCCTGATGCAATTTACCTTGTTTTTCGTTCGTTATGTGCCCTATTGTATGACCTGGGCGATCATGGTCTAACCATGACCATTCACGAACAAGAGAAAAACCGTAGATGCTAGAAATCCAAGCAACACACATAAAACGCTGGAGGAACTCAGCAGGCCAGGCAGCATCTATGGAAAAACGTTTCAGACTGAGACACTTCAGCAGGTCTTGCTGAATTCCTCCAGCATTTTGTGTGAGTTGCTAACCATGACAATGATTGTTCTTGGCAAATTTTTCTACAGAAGTGTTTTGCCATTGCCTTCTTCTGGGCAGTGTCTTTAACAAGACAGGTGACCCAAGTCATTATCAATACTCTTGAGGGATTGGCTGTCTAGTGCTGGTGGTCACGTAACCAGGACTTGTGATATGCAGCAGCTGCTCGTACGACCATCCACCACCTGCTCCCGTGGTTTCACGTGACCCTGATCGGGGGCTCAGCTGGTACTACCCCTTGCCCAAGGCTGGCCTACAGGTTAGCGGAGGGAAGGAGCGCCTTACACCTTCTTTGTTAGAGACATATCTCCTCCCCACCACCCAAATCTATACCCCTCATTATTTTATATACCTCTATCAAATCTCCCTTACACTTCAGAAGAGCTGCAACAGTTAAAGTCTATATTAATGCAGAGCAGTCTCAAATTGGGAAGCAATCACCATTTATAATATTTTCTCCTTTCCCTGTGGAAAGCACTAATTAGCATTTTGTTGGCTGCACTCTGCTCTTTGCCTTCGCGCTGCTGATTTTCCCTTCCGTCAGCACTTCCTTGTTACTCTGCAGGTCATGGTCACTTCGCCACGTTCTGTGTTTTCATCATTCAGCAAGGGCCGATTTAGAACATACAACATAGTTCAGGTATGGGCTGTTCAGTCTACTATGTTGTGCTAAACAAATTAAGCTCGTTACTAAAATCCTAACCCCTTCGGCAGCTACACAAGGCCAATAAGGGCGCCACTGTGTGTAGCAGTTGGCACAATACTATTATAGTAACAGGCTCTCTGGAGTTTGGAGTTCAATTCCTGTGTCCTCTGTTATTCCTGCGAATGCGTGGGTTTCCTCCGGGTGCTCTGGTTTCCTCCCACCGCCCAAAGACCGACTGGTTTGTAGGTTAATAGGTCATTGTAAATTGAGGGAATGTTGACTCACACCTTGAGAGGCCTGCGTCGGGCATTTTCATGCCTTACATGAAAATTGGAAATCTGTGTGGGGCACCACTCCTCGCGCAGACACTAGAGCAATGTGTGGTTAAGTGCCTTGCTCAAGGACACAGACACGCTGGTACACCTGAGGCTCGAACTAGCGACCTTCAGATCACTAGACGAACGCCTTAATCACTTGGCCACGTGCTCAACACAAATTAGGTGTGATTAGATTAGTATTAAATAAGTGGGTTGCTGCGTGGTGCGGTTCAGTGGCTAGAAGGGGCTGCCCCACACTGTATCTCTAAATAAAAAAAGAAATAAACAGCACAGGAACAGCCCTTTCAGCCCACTGTTTTGTGCTGGATAAATTAAACTAGTCAGTAAGAGCCCAATTCCTACTCCCTAGACAAGGTCCGTATGGGCGCCATGGCAGTGTAGCGGTTAGCGTGACATTATCACAGCTCGAGGCGATTTGGATTTCGGAGCTCAATACCGGTGCTGTCTGTCGGGGGTTTGTACGGTCTCTCCTCTGGGTGCTCCAGTTACATCCCACAGTCAAAAAAACGTACCGGTCAGTAGGTTAATTGGTCATTGTAAATTGCCCTGTGATTAGGCTAGGTTTAATAGTTGGGTTACTGGTCAGTAGCCTTTCTGCATTGTATCTCTAGTTCCCTCCATTCTCTGCATATTCCTGTGCCAGTCTAATAACCTCTTAAACACCTCTATCATATTTACTTCCATTACCACCCCTGGTAGGGTCCAAACTCTAAAGCTGTTAAAGCAACTTATTTGCCTCACACATCATTTTTGAACTTTCTCACCTTAAATGCCTTCCATTTTGTAATAGTCAGTCTGACCCTGGGAGAAAAATACTGGCGGCACTGGTAACACAAAACAGGGTGGTGCGGTAGCGTGGCGCTTTACAGTGCCAGCGATCCAGGTTCAGTTCCTGTCTCTGCCCGTCAGGAGTTTGCACGTTCTCCCACAGGGGTTTCCTCCAGATGCTCTGGTGTCCTCCCAGCGCCCAAAGTAGGTTAATGGGTCACATGATGGCAGCGCGGGCTCATCGTGCCAGAAGGGCCTGTTACCACGTTCTCTCTCTAAATAAGCAAGTGAAAAGTGCAGCACCAGAACAGGCCCTGATGCTCACAATGTCTGTGCCAAATATGAGTCTGTACTAAATAACACAATCTATATCCCCCCATTCCCTGCATATTCATGTGTCTGTCTAACCACAGAGGTCATGCTATTGGTGAAAAAAGGCTGGGAACCCCTGATCTAACAGTTTTTTAAACACATCTGCTTCCATCACCAACTCGACGGCCCACTTCAGGCACCTATCACTCTGTGTGTACAACCGTCAGACTCCTGTACCAAAGTGGATAACTTTGCTCACCTCAACCCTGAACTGATTCAACAACTTCACTTTCAAGGACATTACAACGCAGTATAATGTATTTATTTTTCATTATTTGCACAATTTCTCTTCTTTAGCACATTGGTTGTTTGTCTGTTTTTGTTACTTACAGATTTTCAGAAATTCTATTGTATTTCTTTATTTTCCAGTAAATCCTTGCAAGAAAACAAGACTCAAGGTAGTATATGGTGACATACTTCGTACTTTGATAGTACATTTGAACTTTGAACTTTCACTTAATGCCTGCCTACCTGACCCTATCCTGATTAACCCTGACTACGTACGTCAGAGTCAGGTCTGGCTGGCTGTGTATTCTGATGAAACATTTGGTGTTTGGATTGAGATTGAATGGATCTTTATCAGGTTGGGATGATTTTCTCAGGATTGCTTCATATGTTCTCTATTCTCGGTCAACGTTTGGTGTTTAATACTCCAGTTGTTTACAATTAATACATTTAGAATCAGAATCAGATATAATCTTGCTGGCATACGTCGTGACATTTGTTGTTATCCAGCAGTAGTACATTGCAATACATAATAATAAAAAAACTGTAAATTACAGTAAATATATATATGTTAAATTAAATAAGTTGTGCAAAAATAGAAATTAAAAAATAGTGAGGTAGTGTTCGTAGGTTCAATGTCCATTCAGAAATCTGATGGCAGAGGGGAAGAAGCTGTTCCTGAATCATTGAGTGTGTGCCTTCAGGCTCCTGTACCTCCTCACTGGTGGTAGCAGTGAGAACAAGGCATGTCCTGGGTGGTGGGAGTCCTAAATGATGGATGCCACCTTTTTAAGGCATCGCTGATTAAAGATGTCCTGGATGCTGGGGAGGCCAGTGCCCATGATGGAGCTGACTGAGTTCACAACTTTCCACAGCTTGTTTTGATTCTGTGCAGTAGCTTCACACCCCTTCCCCCCCATGACCCCCCCGATAGTGATTCAGCCAGTAAGAATGCTCTCCACAGTACATCTGTAGAAATTTGCAAGTGTCTTTGGTGACATACCAAGTCTCCCCAAACTCCTAATGAAATATAGCCATGGTTGTGTCTTCTTTGTGACTGCCTCAATATGTTGGGCCCAGGACAGATCCTCAGAGATGTTGACACCTGAAACTGCTCCCCCTTTCCACATCTGATTCCTCTATGAAGACTGGTGTGTGTTCCCTCATCTTGGCTTTTCTGAAGTCCACAATCAATAACGCTGAGTGCAAGATTGTTGCTGCAGCACCACTCCAGCAGCTGATCTACCTTGCTCCCATATGCCTTCTCTTCACCATCTGAAGATCTTTCTGCTAACAATAGTATATTTATAGTACTATTTATACTTGGGTCATGTACTGTATGTAAGATATTATAAACCTTCTGGTTCTGGTCGGGTTTTAAGTTACCTGTTAACTCCATGGCAAAACCATGGTTCACTCCACCTTCATACAAACAGCTGAATAAGGAACGTACTTTCCATTCTTGCTGGTTGCTATCAGTGTAGAGACTCACCTTTTCTGTGAAGGTGTAGGGTTCACAGATACAATATGAGAACAAGGGGACAAGCTCCCCTCTACAATCACTGTGAGCACCGGTGCCCCACAAGGCTGTGTACTCAGCCCCCTGCTGTACTCACTGTACACCCATGATTGTGTAGCCAAGTTTCCATCAAACTCAATATATAGGTTTGCTGATGACACAACAATTGTAGGCCATATCTCAGGTAATGATGAGTTTGAGTACAGAGAGGAAATTAAGAACCTGGTGGCATGGTGCGAAGACAATAACCTATCCTTCAATGTCAGCAAGACGAAGGAATTGGTTGTTGACTTCAGAGGGAGTAGTGGACCGCACGACCCAGTTTACATCGGTGGTGCGCAAGTGGAACAGGTCAAAAAGTTTAAGTTCCTCGGGGTCAATATCACAAATGACCTGACTTGGTCCAACCAAGCAGAGTTCACTGCCAAGAAGGCCCACCAGCGCCTTTACTTCCTGAGAAAACTAAAGAAATTTGGCCTGTCCACTAAAACCCTCACTAATTTTTATAGATGCACCGTAGAAAGCATTCTTCTAGCGTGCATCACAACCTGATATGGAAGTTGTCCTGTCCAAGACCGAAAGAAGCTGCAGAAGATCGTGAACATGGCGCAGCGCATCACACAAACCAATCTTCCGTCCGTGGACTCACTTTACACCGCACACTGTCGGAGCAGTGCTGCCAGGATAATCAAGGACACGACCCACCCAGCCAACAGACTTTTCATCTCTCTTCCCTCCGGGAGAAGGCTCAGGAGCTTGAAGACTCGTATGGCCAGATTTGGGAACAGCTTCTTTCCAACTGTGATAAGACTGCTGAACGGATCCTGACCCGGATCTGGGCTGTACCCTCCAAATATCCGGACCTGCCTCTCGGTTTCTTTGCACTACCTTTCTTCCCATTTTCCTATTTTCTATTTATGATTTATAATTTAATTTTTTAATATTTACTTTAATATTTTTAGTATTTAATATTTGTAATCCAGGGAGTGTGAAGCGCAGATTCAAATATCACTGTGATGATTGTACCTTCTAGTACTAATTGTTTGGCGACAATAAAGTATCAAGTATAAAGAACACATTACGACTGGAAGGATGATGTAAGCACAGGATGATTGCAGTACTGGAACTATTCACAGGATGGAGCTGGCACTGGGTTTGTAGAAGTGAATTGCCCAAGGTTAAAGGAGAAACATTAAAGATAAAGATTAGCTTGATTTGTCACACGAACAACAAAATGTTAAAACATACAGCAAAATGCATTGTCTTGCGTCAAATCAAAGTGGATTGCGTGGGGCAGTCTGTAAGCGTTGCCATGCTCCTGGCGCCAACCTAGCACGCCCATAACTTACCCATATGTCTTTGCCAAGCGGGAGGAGTCTGGAACCCCCAGAAGAAACTCATGGGGGCCACAGGGAGAACAAATTATAGACAGTGGTAGGAATAGAACCCAGACTGATGATCTTCTGGTGTTGTAACGCGATCTCCAACCGCGTGCCACTATGCCACCCTGGTACTGTGCTGTTGCGAAGTTGTAACTTGACCAAGAATGCAAGGTTGTCATTAAAAGAACTGGCATGAAAAGGCCAAATAGCTCAACAAGACTATTGGGAGCCTGGCTCAGAATTCATTGAATTTACGGCTCTGACACATTATCTCCGGCCCAGCTGGTCATCGGCAGTGTTTGTGCTCCACAACAGTTTCCTCTCACTCCTCCACCCGGTTATCTACATGTCCTCCTATTACATTCGTCCCCTTATTCTGGGGTTGGAGGTCCTTGCCTGTCCAGAGTTCAAGGCCTGGAGTCTGGAGTCTTGTGAATCAGAATCAGGTTTATTATCACCGGCATGTGTTGTGAAATTTGTTAACTCAGCAGCAGCAGTTCAATGCAATACATAATTTAGAAAAAATAAACAAATAAATAAGTAAATTAATTACAGTATACATATATTGAATAGATTAAAAATCATGCAAAAAAACAGAAATATATATTTAAAAAGTGAGGTAGTGTTCAAGGGTTCAATGTCCATTTAGGAATCGGATGGCAGAGGGGAAGAAGCTGTTCCTGAATCGCTGAGTGTGTGCCTTCAGGCTTCTGTACCTCCTACCTGATGGTAACAATGAGAAAAGAGCATGCCCTGGGTGCTGGAGGTCCTTAACAATTTCTGAGACACCATTCCCTAAAGATATCCTGGGTACTTTGTAGGCTAGCATCCAAGATGATTAGCGAGTTCGGGAGTCAATACCAAAGATGAAAGTCCAAAGGCCGAGGAGTGAAATCAGCGAGTCAGAAGTGGAGTGGCGATGGTTTGCACCCTGGGTTGCTGTGTCCAGAAGTTGTAGGCCCACTGTTTGTGAGTCTAATGGGGAAATTAGCGGCCTGATGTCGAAGAGTCCATGAGCCTGCTAGAAGCTGGACACCCAGAAGCAGCCTGTGCTGGGATTAGAGGACAGTCTGAGTGCGGGGGAGGAAAGGAGCTCGTTTTGCTGCTGATGCTTTCTTTTGTTGTTTTGTGGTGCTGTTGTTGTCCTGCTGGACATCATGGGCAGGCTGTGTTGGTGCTGGAATGTGTGACGACACCAGCAGGCGGCTCCTCAGCACATCCTCGGTCGTTAATGCAAGCGATGTATTTCACGGTCTGTTTCAATGTACGCGTGATAAGTAAATGAATCTGAAGCTGAATTTGTGTTCCATGAACACTACTTACTTAAAATACTTCCAGACTGGTCAATTCCATTGCACTAATCACACCTGAGGATTATTGATATTCATGTCCACCAGACTGGACTCTCTAGCAAGTGGAGTTATACCTGCTCTACGTCCAGACTACAAAACACTTCCAGAGTTATAAAGATTTCTGTTATGAGACTCCTGAGTGGTCCATTATCCTCATCATCATGTGCTGTGTCGTATGACATGGACGATCATGGTCTTTCCATGACCATGACTGTTCTTTGCAAACTTATCTACAGAAGTGGTTTGCCATTGCCTTCTGGGCAGTGTCTTTACAAGCTGGCTGACCCTAGCCATTACCAATACTCTTCAGAGATTGTCTGCCTGGTGTCAGTGGTTGCATAACCAAGACTTGTGATCTGCACCAGCTGCTCAGACGACCATCCACCACCTGCTCCCATGGCTTCACGTGATCCTGATCGGAGGCTAAGCAGGTGCTACACCTTGCCCAAGGGTGACCTGCAGGCTGGCGGAGGGAAAGAGCACCTTACACCTCCTTTGGTAGAGACATAGCTCCACCCCACCACCCTGCCACAAATATTACTTGCTTCAAATAACTTCCAGGCTGGTCAATTATAATGCACTAATCACATCTGAAGCTATTGACTATCATGTCCACTAGACTCTCAAGTGAGTGGAAATATCCAGATTATAAAGCACTTCCATTGTTATAAAGATTTCTGTTATGAGATTCTTGAGTGGTCTTTCATATGATAATATGGTATCTTTTAAGCTGAGGAACATTTGGTGGGGGGTGCGGGATGACAGAGGGTAGGTTTTTTACATGGAGTGCGGTAAGTGCTAGAAATGCCCTACCGGGTGGTGTTAGAGACAAATACATTAGGGGCATTTAAGAGACTCTTAGATAGGCACATTGGAGGGTTATGTGCTCTGTAGGAGGAAAGGGTTAGGTTGGTTGTGGAGTAGGTTTAAAGGCTGGTACAACATTGTAAGCTGAGGAACCTGTACTATACTGAAATGTCCTGTGTTATGTGTTCTTGATCTCACAATTTATCTCATTATGACCTTGCTTCATCTTGTTCTCTTGCAGTGCATTTTCTCTGTAACTGGAACACTCCGTTCTGCATTCTGTTATCGTTTTACCTTGTACTTCCTCAATGTACTGTTGTAAAGAAATGATCTGTATGAATGTCATATAAATAAAAAAGATTTTCATTGTACCTTCGTACATGTGATGACAGTCACCCAATTCCATTTCCAATTCTTTCTGGTCACTCATTAACATTGTGACTAATGTAACTCTTTCTCTTATCAAACCATAGATTATATTGTCACAAAAGAATGTTCTAGATCCATAGCACAGATCATCAGAATGCCTAGACCTACAATCAAAGAGGCAGTTTTTTAGCAAATGTTGCAAAAAAAAAGTTGCCAAGCCTTTTGTCTTCTCCTTTCTGCAGGTCCTTAGTGCTGCTGGGATCCCTGTCTCTGCTTGGGACGATGTTCGGTGCCTATAACATGGCCATAGCTGCCCTGAGTCCCTGCCCCTTGCTGCTGCATTCTTGGACTGGCTCTGCCCTGATTGTGAGTATGGGACAAGAAGAGATGGGTCTGGCTGAAATGTCGAATGTTTACTCTCCTTCATAGATGCTGCCTGAGCTCCTCCAGCACTTGTGTGTGTTGCTGAAGATAATGCTACATTGGGCAGTCATGTCCATGCAGTTCAAGAGCCTGTTAAAAGCACGATTCCTGACATCACATGAAGAAAGATTATGAGAATGTAACCAGGTCTTGAGATTCTGAGTTATGGGGAGATAATGGCAGGGTAGGCCTTTATTCCTTGGAAAGTATATAGACTTGTATAAAATCATGAAGGGCGTATTGTAGATAGGGTCTTACTTCTAGGGAAGGGGAACCAAAAACTAGAGGGTATGGGGGTTAACATGGGGTGGGGGGGGGGTGAGATTTAAAATGGATCAGAGGGAAAACTCCTTCACGCAAAGGGCGGTGGATTTATGGAACAAGCTTCCTGCCAGAAATCAGGGTTGTTGGAGGTTGCTGGTCAGACTGGCTCGAAGGGTTGGAAGGGCCGATTCTGTGCTTTATCGCTAAATAAATAAATAAAGCAGCTGAGGTAGGTGCAATAACATATTTAAAAGCAATTTGGATAAGGATATGGATAGGAAAGAGGAATACAGACCAAAAGCAACTCAGTCTTTGTAAGATCTCGATATTTATTGCTTATTTATTTATTATTATCCTTTCTTTCTCTTTGTGTTTGCACAGTTTGTGGTCTTTTTGCACACTGGTTGAATGCCCAGATTGGTGCGGCCTTCCATTCATTCCATTATTGGATTTATTGAGTATGCCCGCAAGAAAATGAATCTCAGGGTTGTATATGGTGATTTATATGTAAGGTAAAGTAAAGGCATCTGTTAGTCTTACGAGACCATGGATCTGCGCCTGGGAAGTCTTCACCCTGGGCAAGGTTGTATGGAAGACCGGCAGTTGCCCATGCTGCAAGTCTCCCCTCTCCACGACACTGATGTTGTCCAAGGGAGGGGCACTAGGACCCATACAGCTTGGCACCAGTGTCGTCGCAGAGCACTGTGTGATTAAGTGCCTTGCTCAAGGACACAACACGTTCCCTCGGCTGGGGCTCGAACTCACAACCTTCAGGGAGCTAGTCCAATGCCTTAAGCACTTGGCCATGTGCCCACAAAACATATATGTACTTTGAATATAAACTTACTTGGAACTTTGACTAGCTGAGGTGGGCAGCTTGGGATGAGTGGCCTGTCTCTGGGCTATATGAATCTATGTCACACCCACTTCCATCTCACTCCCCATGTGGCATCAATGAGCACCAAGAGCCCTGGTCTGAAACATTGACTCTTTATTCCTCTCCACAGATGCTGCCTGACCTGCTGAGTTCCACCAGCATTTTGTGTGCATTGCACTGTTTTGGGATGTGTGATTTCTGTGGATTCCTGATACAGTCCATTGGTAGAGTGTGCAAACAAATATACTGAGGAACAAGAAGAGTCCCCCAAAAATAGTTTGTCCCCTTTATTCAAGCATATCAGGCATGGTTGATGGCTCTGGGCCTGTACTTGGTTGAGTTCAGAAGATGAGATGGGATTTTCATTGACACCTACCAGATATTGAAAGGCCTGGATAGAATGGATGTGGAGAGGATGTTTCCATTGGTAGGAGAGGCTAGGATCTGAGGGCACAGACTCAGAATAAAGGGATGTTTCTTTAGAACAGAGAAGAGGAGGAATATCTCCAGCCAAAGGGTGGTGAATCTGTAGAACTTGTTGCCAGAAATACCTGTGGAGGCCATGTCATTGGGGGTGCATTTAAGTCAGCAATTGATAAGTTCTTGAGTGGTAAGGCTGTTAAGGATTACAGGGAGAAAGCAGGAGAAAGGGGTTGAAAAAAGTCAGCCATAACTGGATGGGTCTGGATGATGTAGGCCGAGGGGCCTATTTCCATGCTGTAAAGGTCTGTGGTGATTCTCCAATGAATGGCTCCCCCCACAAGAGCATTAGTTATTCATTGCAAAGCTGACTAGGAGTGCATCTGTTGAACAGAAAGGTAAGTTGTAGGAGCAGAATTAGGCCATTCAGTCCATCAGGTCTGCTCCACCATTCCATCATGGCTGATTATTATCCCACTCAATCCCATTTTCCTGCCTTCTCCCCATAACCTTTGACACACCAACTAATCAAGAACCTATCAACTCCTGCTTTAAATATATCCAGTGACTTGCCCTCCATAGCTGAATATGGCAATGAATTCTGCAGATTTACCACCCTCTGGCTAAAGATATTCCTTCTCATCTGTTCTGTATAGATGTCCCTCTGTTCTAAGGCTATGTAATCTGGTTTAAGACTCCTCAACCATAGGAAACATCCTCTCCACACCCACTCTAACTAGGCCTTTCAATCTTTAATAGGTTTCAATGTGATCTTCCCTCATTCTTCTAAACTCCAGCAAGTATTATCAAATACTCCCCATACATTAATCCTTTCATTCTTGTGAACCTCCTCTAGACCCTCTCCAGCACTAGCACATCTTCTCTTAGATAAGGGGCCTAAAACTGCTCACAATACTCCAAGTGCAGTCTGACCAATGCCTTATAAGGCCTCATAATTACATCCTTGTCTTGGATTAAAGATAAACATGAGCCTTATTTGTCATATGAACATGAAAACATTGAAACATAGAGTGAAATGCGTTGATTCACATCAAAGGCCAACAGAATCAGAGGATGCGTTGGGGGCAGCCTGCAAATGTTGCCATGCTTCTGGCATCATAGTCATAGTCATAGTCATACTTTATTGATCCCGAGGGAAATTGGGTTTCGTTACAGTTGCACCAACCAAGAATAGAGTATAGATATAACAATATAAATAATTAAATAATAATATGTAAATTATGCCAGGAAATAAGTCCAGGACCAACCTATTGGCTCAGGGTGTCTGACCCTCCAAGGGAGGAGTTGTAAAGTTTGATGGCCACAGGCAGGAATGACTTCCTATGACGCTCTGTGTTGCATCTCAGTGGAATGAGTCTCTGGTTGAATGTACTCCTGTGCCTATCCAGTACATTATGTAGTGGATGGGAGACATTGTCCAAGATGGCATGCAACTTGGACAGCAACAAAGCATCTCCCCACAACTTCTTAACCCTAACCCTAACCTGTAATCTTTGCAAAGTGGGAGGAAACCAGAGCACCCAGAGGAATCCTGCATGGTCACAGGGAGAACATACAGATTACAGATTGTCATTGTTCCTCTCCACACCTTGTGGTGTATCAGATGCTTGACACTAGACCGAGCGTAAATGGAAAGTGTGCAAGGAGTCGGCCGGATCTGAACCTGTGACCACTCGCCTCAAAGTCCAGTGTGGATGCCACTGCACTACCAGCCGAACAAATTACAGATAGTAGCAGGAATTTAACTGCAGACTTCTGATTACTGGCACTGTGAAGTGTCACGCTGACCACTGCGATACCATGCCGCCCTGCTAGGCTGCGAGTTTATTCAGATGAACTCAGCTGTTAAAATCTCCGCTTTACAATGGCCCATTATGCAGAGTCCCTCATTCCCACTCGTACTCACTCCCATTCAGCACCGTTCCCGCCCAACATCTGTTGTCAAAGATCTGAACACTTCCTCCACTTCCTTGATTCATGTAGGCTAGAGGTCGTGAGAATTGACCTGAGTTTTTCACACAAGGATTGATTTCTCAGTACAATCCGTAAATCAATCATGAGCTTACTTAATTCTTTCAGCACCACCTGCTTCAATTCAGAAACTGTAAGTGGAACTTTAACTCTTTTCTGTGCTGGTACGTCTTTGGACTGTGGGAGGAAACCAGAGCACCTGGGGGAAACCCGTGTGCTCATGAGAAGGACGTACAAACTTATTAGAGTGGATGCCAGAATTGAACCTCACACTCCGACACCCTTAGCTGTAATAGTATCATGCTAACTGAGGCGGCCCACAGACATCAGGCTTCTGCAAGCCTGCTGAGGAGATCGAAGCGCGGTGTTTGAATGCTTGAGTCCATATCCGCTGCAGGCTGGAGTCCTGTCCTGGGGTTGAAGGACTGTGTGTGTGTGGGTGGCAAGGAGGAATTAGGCTGGTTCTTGCTGTTGTTTTGTTGCTTGTGGTGTTCTGTATTATGGACATGCTTTTCTGGTGCCAGAATGTGTGGCGACCAGTGTTCCCTTTAGGGTGTGCGCGTGTGCGAACACATACATCTTTTGCTACTAGCCCGCAACTGCACACACAAGCTTGTCACCCTCTACCTCGTTGGCATGTTAAATATATTTCATGATCAAACACAACCACATTTCCTTTTCCAGTTTCTGATCTGGACGGTGTTGACAACATGGAGTTTGCAATGACTTGGCATACAGTGCATTGGCCCTCATCAATCATGGGATTCAGTTTAAGAGCTGAGAGGTAATGTTGCAGCTATATAGGACCTTGGTCAGACCCCACCTGGAGTACTGTGCTCAGTTCTGGTCGCCTCACTACAGGAAGGACGTAGAAACCATAGAAAGGGTGCTGAGGAGATTTACAAGGATATTGCCTGGATTGGGGAGCATGCCTTATGAGAATAGGTTGAGGGAACTCGGCCTTTTCTCCTTGGAGCGACAGAGGATGAGAGGTGACCTGATAGAGGTGTACAAGATAATGAGAGGCATTGATTGTGTGGATAGTCAGAGGCTTTTTCCCAGGGCTGAAATGGCTAGCATGAGAGGGCATAGTTTTAAGGTGCTTGGAAGTAGGTACAGAGGAGATGTCAGAAGTATTTTACGCAGAGAGCGGTGAGTGCGTGGAATGGGCTGCCAGTGGCGGAAACGATAGGGTCCTTTAAGAGACTCCTGGATGGATACATGGAGCTTTGAAAAATAGAGGGCTATGGGTAAGCCAAGGTAGTTCTAAGGTAAGGACATGTTTGGCACAACTTTGTGGGCAGAAGGGCCTGTATTGTGCTGTAGGTTTTCTATGTTTCTATGACTTGTCTGCAGATTTTAGAACTAGATTATTTGTACTGTTTTTATAGAAGAAATTATTGATTTAGTATGTCAAATTCCAAACAGCGTGTAAAACAAAAGAACTGCTAGTTCATTTAAAGTGGAATGTCTTAATGAAACAGTAGAAGCTGCTACACTGAAAGCTCATGAGGTCAGGAACACACAGCTATGAGAAATATTTACGTACAATACAGAAACTGGTGTTGCCGTGATGCAAAAGTTGCTGGAAAATTTGCAAGTGGGAAGAAATGGAGTGATATTTGGAAACTTGACTTTTTAAAGCGTCATTTAGCAAGCAAATCTCATATGGATGGTGTGCAAAAGCACCAGCAAGAAATTCCTTCATTACCTGCTACGCGTGTTTTGTGAGAGTGCAGATGAACGAGATGAAAATGATCAAACCCAGAGGAGATGAAAGTTCTTATCGTCAGTGTTTTGCTAGCTGATAAAATTAATACCTCTGTATATAAAATTCAGTGCACACCTGTTGTTGTCACTGAGCAAAAAATTGCACAGCACATGATTTTTGGGCACATTGCTCATTACAAGTTAGAGGAGACAATGGCGACGACACATTCGGGCTGCCCCAAACATACCCCTGAGTGTGTTGGCTGTTAATTCAAAAGATGCATTTCACTGTAAGTTTCAATGTACACATGACAAATAATTTTGAATCTTGAATTCAAGGTGGTGCAAAGAGTAAGCAAGGAGACCAAAGGGTCTTATGTATTATTTTAAAAGAATGGTGTAAGGTAAGCTATGCTTGCATTTTTGTCAGCTACGTGGAACAGTCCATGTCCCAAGCTCACAGTAGCATCACTCCCCAACTCTTCCCACTTCTTCCCATAACCTTTGACACCCTTACTAATCAAGAACCTATGAACCTCTGCTTTAAACGTACTCAATGATGTGGTCGCCACAGCTGTCTGTGCAATGAATTTCACAGATTCACCACCCTCTGGTGAAGAAGTTCTTCCTCATCATCTTCTAAAGCAGTAGTTCCCAACCTGGTATCCACGGACCTCTTGCTTAATGGGTTTGGTCCACAGTATAAAAAAGATTGAGAACCCCCGCTCTAAAAGGACATCCTTCTCTTCTGAAGCTGTGCACCCTAGTTCTAGACTCCTCACATAGCAAGCATCCTCTGCACATCCACTTTACCTTGGCCTTTCAATATTCAATATGTTTCAATGGGATCACCCCTCGTTCTTCTAAACAGCAGCGAGTATAGGCCCAGAGCCATCAAATGCTCCTCATACATTAACCCATACATTCCTGCAATCATTTCCTTCTTTTCTGCAATTTTTTTGCTTTCCATTGCTGAGAGTTAATTAAAGGGAGGATTAATATTACATGAAACCTTTAAATGTTTTGAACGGAGGAAGCTACTTCCAGTGATCATCATTATCATTCTGTGCCGTATCATATGACATAGTCGAGCTTGATCCCATGACCGTGATTGTTCTTGGCAAATTTTTCTACAAAAGTGGTTTGCCATTGCCTTCTGGGCAGTGTCTTTACAAGATGGGTGACCCCAGCCATTATTAACACTCTTCAGTGATTGCCTGCCTGGCGTCAGTGGTTGCATAACCAGGACTTGTGATGTGCACCAGCTGCTCATACGACCATCCACCACCTGCTCCCATGGCTTCACATGACCCTGACCGGTGGGGGATGGGGGTCTGAGCAGGTGCTACACCTTGCCCAAGAGTGACCTGCAGGCTAGTGGAGGGAAGGAGCGCCTTACACCTCCTTTGGTAGAGGCATATCTCCACCCCACCACCCATTTCAGTGATAAAGGAAATTCAAGGAAATTGTCAAATGAAATGCAACCAAAATAAAAATATTGGTTTTGTTGTGAGCTGTCACCAGAAGGCATTGGAAGTAGGTTCACTGGTAGTTCTCAAGAGAGAATTCAGTCAATTCATACAATGTAGGTATTTTAAAGTTCAAAGTAAATTTACCATCAAAGTACCGATATATCACCATGTGGTACCCTGAGATTCATTCTCTTGCAGGCATTCACAATAGAACAAAGAAATACAATAGAAACAGTGAAAATACACACAAAGACTGACAAACAACCAGTGTGCAAAAGAAGACAAACTGTGTAAATGGCTATCACGAGAGGGCATAGTTTTAAGGTGCTTGGAAGTAGGTACAGAGGAGATGTCAGGGGTAAGTTTTTTTACGCAGAGTGAGTGCATGGAATGGGCTGCCGGCAACTGTGGTGGAGGCAGATAGGATAGGATCTTTTAAGAGATTCCTGGATAGGTACATGGAGCTTAGAAAAATAGAGGGCTATGGGTAACCCTAGGTAATTTCTAAAGTACATACATGTTCGGCACAGCATTGTGGGCCGGAGGGCCAGTATTGTGCTGTAGGTTTTCTATGTTTCTATGTTTCTAAATACATACATACGTACACACATACATACATAAATAAATAATACTGAGAACATGAACTGTAGAGACCTCAAAAAGTGAGTCATAGGTTGTGTTCTGTGATCAGTTCAGTGAAGATGAGTGAAGTTATCCCCTCTGGTTCATGAGCCTAATGATTGAGTGGTAATAACTGCTCCTGAACCTGGTAGTGTGGGTCTTGAGGCTCCTGTACCTTCTGCCCAATGGTGGTAGTGAGAAGAGAGCATGGCTTGGAAGATGGAGGTTCTTGATGATGTACACTGCTTTCTTGTGGGAGCGAGCTTTGTAGACATGCTCAACGGTGGGGAGGGCATTTCTTGTGATGAGTTGGATTGCACCCACCACTTTAGAAAACACAGAAACATAGAAAACTTACAGCACAATACAGGCCCTTTGGCCAACAATGCTGTGCCGAACATGTACTTACTTTAGAAATTTCCTAGGGTTACCAATAGCCCTCTATTCTTCTAAGCTCCAAGAGTCTCTTAAAAGGCCCTATTGTATCCGCCTCCACCACAGTCGCTGGCAGTGCATTCCACGCACTCACCACTCTCTGCGTGAAAAAAACTTAACCCTGACATCTCCTCTGTACCTACTTCCAAGCACCTTAAAACTGTGCCTTTTCTTGCTAGCTATTCCAGCCCTGGGAAAAAGCCTCTTGACTATCCACACGATCAATGCCTCTCATCATCTTATACACCTCTATCAGGTCACCTCTCATCCTCCGTCACTCCAAGGAGAAAAGGCTGAGTTCACTCAACCTATTCTCATAAGGCATGCTCCCCAATCCAGGCAACATCCTTGTAAATCTCCTCTGCACCCCTTCTATGGTTTCCACATCCTTCCTGTAGTGAGGTGATCAGAACTGAGCACAGTACTCCAAGTGGGGTCTGACCAAGGTCCTATATAGCTGCAACATTACCTCCCGGCTCCTAAATTCAATTCCACGATTGATGAAGGCCAATACACCGTATGCTTTCTTGACCACAGAGTCAACCTGCATAGCATCTTTGAGTGTCCTATGGACTCAGACCCCAATATCCCTCTGATCCTCCACACTGCCAAGTGTCTTACCATTAATGCTATATTCTGCCATCATATTTGACCTTCCAAAATGAACCACCTCACACTTATCTGGGTTGAACTCCATCTGCTATTTCTCAGCCCAGTTTTGCATCCTATCAATGTCCTGCTGTAACTTCTCACAGCCCTCCATACTATCCACAACACCCCCAACCTTTGTGTCATCAGTAAATTTACTAACCCATCCCTCCACTTCCTCATCCAGGTCATTTATAAATATCACGAAGAGAAGGGGTCCCAGAACAGATCCCTGAGGCACACCACTGGTCACTGACCTCCATGCAGAATATGACCCGTCTACAACCACTCTTTGCCTTCTGTTGGCAAGCCAGTTCTGGATCCACAAAGCAACATCCCCTTGGATCCCATACCTCCTTACTTTCTCAATAAGCCTTGCATGAGGTACCTCATCAAATGCCTTGCTGAAATCCATATATGCTACATCTACTGCTTTACCTTCATCAATGTGTTTAGTCACATCCTCAAAAAATTCAATCAGACTCGTAAGGCACGACCTGCCTTTGACAAAGCCATGCTGACTATTCCTAATCATATTATACCTCTCCAAATGTTCATAAATTCCGCTTCTCAGGATCTTCTTCATCAACTTACCAACCACTTTCTGTAGGCTTTTCTGTTCTTGGACACTGGTATTTCCATGGGTGTGGGAAAAGGAGGTTCACAAGATTATTCCGGGATTGAGAGGGTTATCATACGAGTAGCGTTTGATGGCTCTGAGCCTGTACTCACTCGAATTGAGAGGAATGAGGGGGGGGATCTCATTGAAACCTATCAAATATTGAAAGGCCTTGATAGGAGAGGGACATTGATTTAGAATGGAGATGAGGAGGAATTTCTTTAGCTAAAGAGTGGTGAATCTGTGGAATTCGTTGCCACGGGCATCTGTGGATGCCAAGTCATTGGGTATATGTAAGGCAGATTTTTGACTAGTCAAGACATGAAGGACTACAGGGAGAGGGCTGAGAGGGCATGGATCAGCCATGATGAAATTGTGGAGCAGATTCAATGGGCCAAGTGGCCTAATTCTGCTTCTATATCATATGATCTTATGGTCTAAAATGGAGGGGGTGGGAGGAGTCAAGCAAGAGCTGGTATTGGTAGAGCAGACAAGGTGCCTATCCCCTTCCCTGCTTTCTCGTTCCACAAAGTCAGACACAGTGAGAATGCGTTCTCTTTCTCTATTCCTTCCAAGTATCTCAATAGATTAATAGCGAGTTAAACTGGATCCAGAGAGACTTTTAAATCAACGCTGTGGCTGTGGTTGAGCACTTGACTGCTCCCTTGAGGCTAAGTTTGTATAATATAAAAACATCATTCTAATTAGTTTCTGCTTAATGCATTTATACAGTATATCAGCATTTTTGTGGTTTACAGAGATATTACCTCTCATCGTAAAGTAACGCTGTAATTATATAATCACACTTACCATAATATGGAGATTGCCTTAATAATACTGTTCCTTTTTTAAAATCCCAAAGTGCTAATTTTTCTTGCAGCAACAACTTACATTTGAATTCCTCGTTTTTGTGGCATCACTGTTGTGCCTGCTTTTGGTGACCTTTGTTAAGTAATATTTCTGCTGTAATGAGTGAGGCCAAGCAAGGCTGAGGTACACTAAATACAGGTGAATACCTTACACAGTGCACACAGATCAATGCATCCGAAAGTGCACTGTGGTTGTGCAAGGTAAAGCGATATGAGAATGCAGAATAAAGTGTAACATCTACAGAGAAAGTGCAGTGCAGGAAAAAAAGCGCAAGGTCACGACTAGGTAGATTGTCAGGTCGAGTCCAGCTTATCATACTAGGGAACCAGTCAATAGTCTTATAACAACAGGGTAGAAGCTATCCCTGCACCTGATGCTACGTGCTTTCAGGCTTTTGTACCTTCTGCCTGACGGGTGAGGGGAGAAGAGAGAGCATCCTATGTGGATGGGGGTCTCTATGTGGATTATGATGGCTGCTTTACTGAGGCAGTGAGAAGTGCAGATGGAGTCCATAGTGGGGGAGGCAGGGTCCAATACAAGACTCACACAATGCTGGAGGAACTCAGCAGGCCAGGCAGCATCTATGGAAAACAGTAAATTTTCAGCATTTTGGGCTGAGACCCTTCATTCTTTCCAGTCCTGATGAAGGGTCTCGGCCTGAAACGTCTTTTCCATAGATGCTGCCTGGTCTGTTCAGTTCTTCCAGTATTTTGTATGTCTTGCTTTGGATTTCCAACAACTGCAGATTTTCTCGTGTTTGTTTTCAGTACAAAACTATTGTATATTATGTCTATTTTTCTTGATTATTTTATGTGTTTTTGTATAACAAGGTATGATTCCTGTTTGTACAGGTCCTATCGTGGATTTTATTTACCGGGACCTTGTCTTATGTCAAGGTGATGATTGGAATCATTTTCCGTGATGAGAGCCACAGCGCCCTGGTGTGGTGTGGAGCAGCAGTGCAGCTCGGTTCCATGATTGGAGCACTGACTATGTTTCCGCTTGTAAACGTGCTTAAGATTTTCAAAACCGGGGACAGCTGCAATGCAAACTGCTCCCTCTAACCAAACAGCAACGAAGGCGACTCCAGTGGTGAAGAAAGAGAGGGGAAGGAGTCTTGCTGTTCAAAACTTGAATGGATTTAGACAATAGACAATAGGTGCAGGAGTAGGCCATTCAGCCCTTCGAGCCAGCACCGCCATTTACTGTAATCATAGTTGATCATCCACAGTCAGTATCCAGTTCCTGCCTTATCCCCATAACCTTTGATTCCGCTATCTTTAAGAGCTCTATCCATCTCTTTCTTGAAAGCATCCAGAGACTTGGCCTCCACGGCCTTCTGGGGCAGACCATTCCACATATCCACCACTCCCTGGGTGAAAAAGTTTTTCCTCAACTCCGTTCTAAATGGCCTACCCCTAATTCTTAAACTGTGGCAATGGACTTACTCTTTCCAAGTCATTGAATAATTTACAACTCGGTCTCACATGTACCTCCTCCAGACCTATCTATTGTCCTTTCACCTGTCAGATTCCAACTTAAAGGCTAATTTTACTTTAGAATAAAATGCTGGAAACACTCAGAAGGCCAGGCAGTTTCTGTGAGGAGAGAAACATAGTTAACATTTCAGATTGGTGACCTTTCGTTAGAATGGAGAAGAGATTAGGAATGTAAGAGCAAATGAAGCACATAGTGGGAGGTCTGTGCTTGGTTGGACATCAAGAGGGTGATGAGTGACAAAGTGGTGGTGGTGCTGGCTGACAGGGAGGTGAAGGCTAGTCTTGTATTATAGAAAGCAGATGACATGCTTGCCTTCATTAGTTAAGGCATTGCATTAAAGAGTCAAGAAGTTATGCTGCAGCTTTATAAAACTCTGCTTCAATCACACCAGGAGTATTCCATTTAGTTCTTCTTGTTCCATTAGAATCAGAATCAGGTTTAATATCACTGGCATATGTTTTGAAAAATATATATAAAAAATAAATAAGTAGTAAAAAAAGAGAGGGAAAAATACAGAGGAAGTGTTGATGGGTTTGCTGTCCATTCAGAAATCTATTGGTGGAAGGGACAAAGCTGTTTCTGAACTGTTGAGTGTGTCTCTTCAGGCTCCTGTACCTCCTCCTTGATGGTAGCAATGTGAAGAGGGCACGACCTGGGTGATGGGGGTCGTTATTGATGGATGCTGTCTTTCTGAGACATCTCCTTTTATAGATGCCTTGGATACTGGGGAGACTAGTGCCCATGATGGAGCTGGCTGAGTTTACAACTTTCTGCAGCTTTTCCCAATCCTATGGCGTGGCCCCTCCATACCAGATGGTGATGAAACCAGTTAGAATGCTCTCCATGGTACATCTGTAGACATTTGTGAGAGTCTTTGGTGACATACCAAATCTCCTCAAACTCCTCGTGAAATATAGCTGCTGTTGTGCTTCCTTTGTAATTGCATCAATATGTTGGGTGCAGAATAGATCCTCATAGATGTTGTCACCCAGAACGTGAAACTGCTCACCTTTCCACTTCTGATCCCTCAATGAGGACTGGTGTGTGTTCCCTTGACTTCCTCATTCTGAAATCCATAATTAGCTCCTTGGTCTTACTGACCGTGAGTGTCAGGTTGTTGCTGCAACACCACTGAATCAGCTGATCTATCTCGCTCCTGTACACCCCCTTGCTACCATCTGAAATTCTGCCAACAATAGATGGTGTTTGAGCTGTGCCTGGCAACATAGTCATGGCTACACCTTACAGGAAGGATGTGGAGGCTTTGGTGAGGGTGCGGAAGAGGTTTACCAAGATGCTGCTTGGACTAGAAGGCATGAGCTATCAGAAGAAACTGGACAAACTTGTGTTGTTTTCCCTGGAGCGTCAGAGGCTGAGGGGAGAGTTGAGAGATGTTTATAAAACTATGAGAGATACAGATAGAGTAAACAGCCAGCATCTTTTTCCAGGGTCAAAATGTCTAATAAAAGAAGAACTGCATTTAAGATAAAGGGGGAAAGTTCAAAGGAGATGTGTAGGCCAAATTATTTTACAGTGAATGCCTGGAATGCACAGCAAGGGGAGGTGCGGGTGGAAAATATGAAACAGGTATCTAAGAAGCTGTTAGATAGACACCTGAATGTACAGAGAATGCAGAGGTATGTACGTTGTATAGGCAGAAGGAATTAGTCTTCTCCACCAACCTGTCTATCAGAAACCCCACCTTCAGCAAACCATGTTCTTCTACTCCAAGGTCGTTCTGTTCTACAATATTCCTCGGGGCCCTGTCATTTACTGTGAAAGTCTCACCTGGATTCAACCTTCCAAGATGAAAGTCCAAGGCCCTCTCTTGTTTGTGGTTGACCATGGATGTTGTGTTCTGGCTGCCTACATGATACGCAAGCCAGTTCACAAGCCACGGCAGTACGATATGGAGAGCAAGCTGTTACCCATGCAGCAGGCTCCCTTTCTCCACACAGCCAGTGAATCCAAAGGAACGGCAGGGACCGATATAGCTTGGCCCCAGCGGAATCGCAGGAGATGCCAGTCAGTGTTGGACTCAATGTAAGACTGCCTTGGGAACTCCAGCTCTGTATTTTTCCTGGGGGTTTACTCCCAAAGCCTTCCCCATGGGTGGGTATTGCCACAAGGCAGCAGAGGTTAGAGTTTTCCTTCTCCTAGATGAGCTGCCAGCCATGCCTGACAAGCCCCATCTGCCCGATTCCAAAATGCAAAACCTATTGATTTTGATGGAGATGCCAGAATAACCCAGAGTATCACAGAGTTCTTAGTTTTTCTGAAAGGAGAGGAGAAGGGAGGATGTCACTTAGGACTTGTTGGGAATTGTGCAAGAGGATCCTTTGTAGTCCAGTGGAGTGAGAAGGCAAGGTCAGGGAAAACACTGTGCTTTTTCTGTGTGGGAGGAGAGGTACCATAATACTATAAAATATAGGAGCAGAATTAGGCCATTTGGCCCATTGAGTCTGCTCGACCATTCAATCATGACTGATTCCTCAGCCCCTCTCTCCAGCCTTCTTCTCATAACCTCTGAGGCCATGGCCAATCAAAAGCCTATCAATCTCCACCTTAAATACACCCAATGACCTGGCCTCCACAGCTGCCTGTGGTAACAAATTCCACAAATTCACCACCCTTTGGCTAAAGAAATTTCTCCGCATCTCTGTTTTAAATGGACACCCCTCTATCCTGAGGCTGTGCCCTCTTGTCCTGGACTCTCCCACCATGGGAAACATCCTTTCCACATCTACTCTGTCCAGGCCTTTTAATATTCAAAAGATTTCAATGAGATCCCCCCTCATCCTTCTGAATTCCAGCGAGTACAGACTCAAAGCCATCAAACGTTCTTCGTATGATAACCCTTTCGTTCCTGGAATCATCCTTGTGAACCTCCTTGAATCCTCTCCAATACCAGCACATTTTTTTTTAGATGAAGAGCCCAAAACTGTTCTCAATACTCAATGTGAGGCCTCGCCAGTGCCTAATAAAGCCTCAGCATTACATCCCTGCTCTTGTATTCCAGACCTCTTGAAATGAATGCTAACATTGCATTTGCCTTCCTCACCACCAAATCAACCTGCAAGTTAACCTTTAGGGTGTACTGCTCAAGGACTCCCAAGTCCCTTTGCATCTCAGATTTTTGGATTTTCTCTATGTTTAGAACATAGTCTGCACATTTAGGGTGAGAGAGATGACTGGGAAATGGACCATACGTGTCGTTGGTCAATTATTATTGTTACATATATTGTGATACACTGAAAAATCTTACTTTGCATGCCTTCCATACAGGTCATTGCAAAATGCTCGTGGCACAGCAGCATGGCAGTTAGCGTAATGTTACTACAGCACTAGCAATCACTGATTGGGGTTCAATTCCCGCCATGTTCCCACCATGATCACATGGGTTTCCTCTGGGTGCCCTGGTTTCCTTCCACATTCCAAAGACCTTCAATACATGACCTCTGATATTAGACATTTCAACCCTGGGACAAGAAATACTGTCTGTCTACTCTGTCAATGCCAGAGCTTAGCAAGAGGGTGCAGTCCAGCTCAGAAATCATGGAGCAGCGAGCTGAACCAGCCCTTCTTAAACAGTTATCCTTCAGTCATTTCCTCCTTATCCTCATGCTAACCTCAGGCATAGATAGAGTAGACCGACAGTATCTTCTTCCCAGGGTTGAAATTTCTAATATCAGAGGGCATGTATTGAAGGTGAGAGGAGATCAGTTCAAAGGAGATAATGAGAGCAAGTTTTTTTACACAGGGATCGTTGTGTGCTTGGGGTGGTGGAGGAGGCAGAAAAATTAGGAACTTTTAAGAAACATTTAGATAAACGCATGAATGTGAGGAAAATGGAAGGGTATGAATATTCTTCAGGCAGAAGGGATTAGTTTGGTTGATCACTTGATTACTAATTTATTTGGTTCCGGGCATCATGGTGGACTGAAAGGGCCGTTGCAATGCTGAACTGATCTATGTTCTATAAGATATAGGAGCAGAGGCTCATCATCTTCTCCGCCATTTCATCATGGTTGATCTATTCTCCCTCCCAGCCCCAATCTCCTGCCTTCCCCCTGTATCCCTTCATGCCCTGAGTACCTGTAATCAAGAATCTATCAACCTTTGCCTTGAACACACCCAGTCACTTGACCTGTACACCTGCCTTTGGCAACGAATTCCACAGATTCACCACGCTCTGGCTAAAGAAATTCCTCCTCACCTCTGTTCTAAAAGGACGTCCCTCTATTCTGAGACTGTGTCCTCTGGTCTTAGACACTACCACCATAGTAAACCTCCTCTCCACATCCATTCTTTTGAGGCCTCTCACCATCAATAAGTTTCTAATCCATCTTCTTGATCCCCCTCCCTCCTATCGCTTTCACTCATTTTAAAAATGGTTTAATTTTTTTTTTAACTTCTTCCAGTTTTGATTAAAGGCCCTGGATGTTAACTGCATCACTCTCCACAAATACCATCAGCCCTGAGGATTTCCAGCAATTTCCATTTTTACTCTATAGTTCCAGCACCTTGTTTTGCATTTATTAATTTTACTCACTGGGAAGTGAAAGTGGATTTTAATCTGCCGCCTTTGAACTATGGATTTGCATTCTGAAATTGCCCCTTCCTTAAGCGTGATGCTAATGGGCACTCACTGCTCTCTGAGGTGTTTGCAGATAAGCAGGCTGTTTCCAATGGTTGAGTAACCACTACAAAGGAACAGAGACATATGATTTAGGATAGGGATCAGCAGCAGATTACAAGGCGTTGTGTGATTGTGAAACACTACTTGAGTCGATGCACTGTACTTTGATAATCCTTCTTTGAACCCTTGCGAGTTTTACAATTTTAAAGGTGCTCTAACAACAGGATTTTTTTTATTGAATGAAAAATCATGTCAATTGTAAGAATCGGTTGGAGAGCGTTCTGCTGAAAAGAGATGGTGGGAGGCAACTAATATAGGATTAAGATTACTGCTTGGTTGCATCCTTGTACACTGCTAAAAATCACAAATGCATTAAAAATAAATTATCCATAAAATTGTGTGTTTTTTCTTCTGTATTAGAGATGGCTGTGAGACTAACCTGTGTCTGGATCATTGGGTTCTAATTGAAAATTTTGCCGGAGCCTTGGATTCGCAGAGTTTCCAACAGCCATTGACAATTTCTGCATGCGGGAGAGTTGCCACGTGAGAAGCACAGTCTGGTCGGTTTATTCACTGTAGGGTGTGGGAATTGCTAATCATCATGAACTCTCATCAAGGAGGATGGATTGATGAAATGCTTTAGAGTTATGGAGCACTACGGCACAGAAACAGGCCCTTCAGCCCATCTAGTCGGTGTCAAAATATTATTCTGCCGAGTCCTATCAATCTGCACCTGGACCATAGCCCTCCATACTTCTCCCATTTGTGAACCTATCCAAACCTCTCTTTAAATTTGAAATCGAACCACATGCACTGCTTCTATTAGCAACTCATTCCTTATTCTGAGTGAAGAAGTTCTTCCCTCCACCTTTCACCTTTCTACCTTAACACATGACTTCTAGTTCTAGTCTCACCCAATCTCAGTGGAAAACGCTTGCTCGATAGCTTGGTTTGTTATGTGCCATTTCGTATGACGTGGGCGGTCATTGTCTTTCCATGACCATGATTGTCCTTGGCAAATTTTTCTACATAAGTGGTTTGCCATTGCCTTCTTCTGAGCAGTGTCTTTATAAGACAGTGGACCCCAGCCATTATCATTACTCTTCAGAGATGTGCAGTCCCTATACACATCCATCTCCCATCAGGATGGCCTTAAAGCTCTCCATTTCTTTCTGAACAACAGACCAAACCAGAACCCCCTTCAGCACTCTCCTCTGTCTCTCGGAACTGGTCCCCACTCTCAATAATTTCTTCTTTGGCTCCTCCAATTTCCTTCAGACTAAAGGTGTAGCCATGTTTGCTCTTTTTGTCAGTTACGTAGAATAGTCCATGTTCCAAGCCTACACCGGTATCGCTCCCCAACTCTTCCTACACTACATCGACGACTGCATTGGTGCTGCTTCCTGCACCCATGCTGATCTCATCGACTTCAACAACTTTGCCTCTAACTTCCACCCTGCCTCAAATTTACTTGTTCCATTTCCAACACCTCTCTCCCTTTTCTCAATCTCTCTGTCTCTATCTCTGGAGACAGTTTATCGATTGATATCTTATATAAACCACTGATTCTCACAGTTACCTGGACTATACCTCTTCCCAACCTGTCACTTGTAAAAATGCCATCTCCCTCTCAGTTAGTTCCTCCCTCTTAGTTACATAGAGCTCTTAATGATAGCGGAGTCAAGGGATATGGGGAGAAGGCAGGAAAGGGGTACTGATTGTGGATGATCAGCCATGATCACAGTGAATGGCGGTGTTGGCTCAAAGGGCCGAATGGCTTACTCCTGTACCTATTGTCTATTGTCCCTCGCTCAGTTCCACCATCTCTGCTGCATCTGCTCTCAGGACGAGGTTTTTCATTCCGGAACAAATGGGATATCCTCCTTCTTCAAAGAAAGAAGCTTTTCTTCCTCCACCATCAACGCTGCCCTCAACCGCATCTCTGCCATTTTACGTATGTCTGCCTTCACTCCATCCTCCTGGTGCCACAACAGGGATAGGGTTCCTCTTGTCTTCCCCCACCACCCCACCAACCTCTGCATCCAAGACATGATTCTCGTAACTTCCGCCATCTCCAACGAGATCCCACCACCAAGCGCACCTTTCTCTTCCCCCCACTTTCCGCAGGGGTCACTCCCTATGCAATTCCCTTATCCACTCCTTCTTCCCCACTAATCTCCCTCCTGGTACTTACCCTGGGAAGCAGAACAAGCACTACACCAGCCCCTACACCTCCTCCCTCACTACCATTCAGGACCCCAATCAGTCCTTCCAGGTGAGGCAACACTTCACCTCTGAGTTTGTTGGGGTCTTCTACTCTACCCGCCATAGACTGGGAGACAGCTTTGCCAAGCACCCATACTCCCATCTGCCAAAAAAAGTGGGATCTCCCAGTGGCCACCCATTTTAATTCTACTTCCCATTCTCATTCCGACACGTCAGTCCACAGCCTCCTCTACTGCCATGATGAGGCCATGCTCAGGTTGGAGGAGCAACACCTTATATTCTATCTGGATAGCCTCCGATGCAATGAACATCAATTTCTCAAACTTCTGGTAATTCCCTGGCCCCATTCATTATTCCCCATTCCTGTTTGCCTCTTTTACCTTATCTCATTGCCTTCCCATCACCTGGCTCTGGTCCTCCTTCTCCTCCTTCCTTTTCTTCCATGCTCTTCTATCCCCTCCTATTAGATTCTCCCTCCTCCAGCCCTTTACCTCTTTCACCTATCACTTCCCAGCTCTTTACTTCACCTCCTCCCCCTCTCCCAGTTTCAACTATCACCTACCACTGTGTACTTCTTCCTCCCCTCCTCCCGCCACCTTCTCTCTCTGACTTCTCCCCTTCCTTTCCGGTCCTGATGAAGGGTCTTGACCCAAGGTCGACTGTTTACCCTTTTCCATAGATGCTGCCTGCCTGCTAAGCTCCTCCAGCATTTTGTGAGTGTGACTCTTCAGAGATTGTCTGCCTGGCGTCAGTGGTCACGTAACCAGGACTTGTGATCTGCACCAGCTGCTCACACGACCATCCACCACCTGCTCGCATGGCTTCACATGACCCTGATTGGGCAGGCTAAGCAGGTGCTACACCTTTCCCAAGGGTGACCTGCAGGCTAGCGGAGGGAAGGAGCACCTTACACCTCCTTTGGTATCGATGTACCTCCACCCTGCCTGTGTTTATCCTGTCTATATCCTCCATAATTTTGTATACCTCTATCAAATTTCCTGTGCTCAGGGGAATGAAGTGCTTTCTTTCAGTCCTTCGGGGGAAGCTGCTTCCATAAATGCTGTTGGACAAGGAATGCCAGGATTCACATCCAGTATGGAGTAGCAGAGGGATCTTGGGGTCCAAGTCCATAGATTCCTCAAAGTTCCTGCTAAGGCAGCATATGATACGTTGACCTTCAGTAGTCCAGGGATTGAGTTCAAGAGCCATGAGTAATGTTGCAGCTCCATAAAACTCTGGTTAGACCACACTTGGACCATGGTGATCAGTTACGGATGTAGGAGCTTCAGAGAGAATGCAGAGGAGATCCACCACGATTCTGCCTGGGTTGCAGAGCATGTCTTGTGAGGATAGGTGGAGTGAGCTAGGGCTTTTCTCTTTGGACTGAAGGAGCATGAAAGGCAACTTGGTAGAGATGTACAAGATGATAAGTGACATAGATAGAGTGGACCAGAACGGCACACAATACTTCAAATGTTGCTGGTACAAAGATCAGGGAAGATGCTCTGATGTACTTGGATGCTAAATGTGATACTGGGTTGAAAGTAAATTTATTATCAAAGTATACATATGTCACCATATTCTAACCTGAGATTCTTACAGGCATTCACAGTAAAACAAAGAGATACACTAGAATCAATGAAAAGCTACACGAGCAAAAACAGACAGACAATGTACAAAAGACGCCAAACTGCAAACACACAGAAATTAAATAAATAATACCGAGAACATGAGTTGTAGAGACCTTGAAAGTGAGTCCATAGGTTGTGAATCAATTCAGTGTTGAGGTGAATGAAGTGATCCACACTGGTTCAGGAGCCTGGTGGTTGTAGGCTGATAACTGGTCTTGAACCTGGTGGTGTGGGACCTGAGGCTGCTGGACATCCAGCTTGTTCTGTTGGCCCTGGGTAACAGCAGATAGCATGTGACTGTTTGCTGAATGCTTCACATGAGAGCTACTATTGGGAAAATTATCCAACTGTTTAACTTAGCTCATCCATCCAGCGCAGGTCACATGACTGACATTTCACCGGCAAAAGTTGTCACCTTACAACTGCAAACCCATATTCCTTTTTGGAAATGAAGGATTTCCTCTTGACATCAACTGTTTAAGCTCCAAGATCTTGGAGGTGAATAAGGGTTTCAGCTGGCATGCAGAAAGCAGACTGAATAAATTCCTTCTGTGCCATACATTTCAAGGATTTTAAATTAGAAATAGGTTTATTATCACTAACCTAGATGACATGAAATTTGTTACTTTGTAGCAGCAGTACAGTGCAAAGAAATAAAACTATTATAAATTACAATAATAAATCAAAATCGTGTTTATTTACTTAGGGATACAGTATGTCCATCTGGTCCTTTGAGCCCCACTTCCCCAGCAAGCCCACAACCCTGATTAACCCTAACCTAATCAGGGGACAATTTACAATGACCAATTAACCTACCCGGTACACCTTCAGACTGTGGGAGGAAACCAGAGTACCCAGGGAAAACCCATGCATTCCGCGGGGAAGACGTACAGAGACTCCAGAATGCCCAAGCAGTAATAGTGCCACACTAACCTGCTATTCTATCATGGTACCCAAGTATCATGGTTTAATATCACAGGCATGAAAGAGGAATAGAATGGTGGTGATCACGGGCTCATGGAATGTTAGAAATCTGATGGCGGATGGGAAGAAGCCATTTCTGAACCATTGAGCATGGGTCGTCAGGTTCCTGTAGAAGATGGCATGTCCTGGGTGGTGAGGATGCTTAGTGATGATGCCACCTTCAAGAGGCACCACTTCCACCATGTTGGTGAGGTCAAATCTGGAGTATTGTGCACTCAAATCTTGAATAGGTTTATTCCCTTGAACGTAGCAGAATAAGGGGAGATTTGATAGAGTTAGACAAACTTATGACAGGTATAGACAGGGTAAATGCAAGCAGGCTTTTTCCACTGAGGTTGGGTGAAACTATAAGTAGAGGTCATGGATTTAGAGTGAAAGATGAAATATTTAAGGGGAACCGGAGGAGGAAGGTCTTGACTCAGAGAGTGGTACAAGTGCGGAACAAGCTGTCAGCAGAAGGGGTGGGCGTGGGTCGATGGGACTAGGGAGAACTTTTATAGTACATGGATGGGAGGGGTAATAAAGGTCTATTGTTCAGGTGTGGGTAAATAAACTAGAAAGAATAACAGTTTGGCACAGACTAGATGGGCTGAAGGGTCTGGGTTTGAACTGTAGTGCTCTATGACTCTACGACTTCCCTGCACTTGTCCTGGGTAGCAGAGGTCATGGTAGATGCTTAGTTGGGTTGCTTTAATGCAACTTATATGGTAGACACTGTAGCTGTACATCACTGAAGGGTACAACATCAAAAACGTTCACCCACGCTCAATATAGAATGCTTTGGTCAAATCTACGTTTGTAATTGAGACACACAAGAAATTCTGCAGTTGCTAGAAATCTTGAACAACATATGCAAAATGCTGGAGGAACTCAGCAGGTCAGGCAGCATCTTTGGAGGGAAGTAAACAGTCGACATTTTGAGTTGACTCGATCCGAAATGTCCACCGTTTATTTCCCTCCATAGATGCTGCCTGCATTGCCGAGTTCCTCTAGCGTTTTGTGTACGTGATTGCTGTTACGCAGTTTTTCTCATTGCAGTGGCAGGGATGCACCAACAGGGGGCACCCATACCCTGCAGATGAGAGAAATAGTCTTGGCTTGGCCCAATGACAAAAATCGTCACAGTCTTTGGTGAAGAGTTTACTGCATGGTCTCATCTTGCACTTTTTGTCTGTAATTTTCACTTTATAATTTATCCCCATTGCTTTGCAACCTAACTATCATTTGAATATTGATTTCTGCTTCCAGAAAACAAATTCCCACTCCCCCACGCCCCCCCCCCACCATTTCCCACTCTGATCTTTTACCGCTTCTCACTTGCCTATTACCTTCCCCTTGGGTCCCTTCCTCCTTCCCGTTCTCCCCCGGTCCACTCTCCTCTCCAGTCAGATTCCTTCCTCTCCAGCTCTTGACCTTTCTTGCCAACCTGGCTTCACCTATCATCTTCCCATCCCCCCACTTTTTTATTCTGGTATCTTCCCCTTCCTTCTCATTTCTGAAGAAGGGTCTCGGCCTGAAAAGTCAGCTCTCTATTCTTTTCCATAGATGCTGCCTAGCTTGCTGAGTTCCTCCAGCATTTTCTGTGTGTTGCTTTGGATTTCCAGCATCTGCAGATTTTCTCCTGTTTATGATTTGTACTTTAAATCTCCTTCATAGCTGGTTGCAGAGCTAAACCTGCTCGTCCTATTATCCCTGCATATCAGAATGGGTAATGGTCAGGAGCAAGGACTGGTGAGGTCAGGATGAAGGAGGAGCTGGTCACAAAACAACTTTACCCCACATCACTCAAAGGCACCGATTCCCGTTGGAGCATCTAACCCGAGAGAAGCTAAACAACGGGATCAGATTGAAAACTTCCCTCTCGCTCCAGCTCACCCACCTTCTGAAAAGAGAGGGAGATGGTGAACAGCGCACAGAATCACCTCCTCAGAGAATGGTAGCAATACATCACTGGAGATTTGTTCCAGAGTACTTGTGTGTCCATTTGAAAGGATTACAAACCAAGCCAGGGGTTAAGGAAACAGAAATGACATCATATGGGAACAAGGCATGAACACTTATTGAACTGACACTGAATCACAGTATCAGCGCTTTGACCCAGATTTCGCAAGTAGTCAGTAGTCACTGTCTTTTAAAATCCATGGGTTGAGTACACTGTACATGAACCAAGTATAATTTTAACTGGACAAGTCCAATAACAAAGCATGTCACACATAATGAGCACATTTTAAATAGTTCCCAAAGATATTCCACACCCTTGTGTATCACAAAGGAGGATTCAGTTAAGACCATAAGGTCATAAGACATTGGAGCAGATTTAGGCCATTTAGATCATTCAATCATGGCTGATTTATTAGCCTTCTCCTATGTCTTACAGTCAACCCCATTCTCCTGCCTCCTGCTGATAAACTTTGATGCCCTTACTAATCAAGAACCTATCACTCTCCCCTTTAAATATTCGAATAACTTGGCCTCCGCAGTCATCTGTGCCAATGGATTCCACAGTTCACTACCCTCCGGCCAAAGAAATTCCACCTCATCTCCATTCTAAAGGGATGTTCTTCTACCGTGAAGCTGTGATCTCTGGCCCTAGATGCTCCCCATCCCAAACACAGTGCTGTGTGCAGGTACAAGGCCTTGATGAGGTAGAGTGTGAAAGCCACAAAAGGGTCACTGATTCTCTCCCTAATGGAAGCAAAAGACCGTGGGTGTGAGACGTCTGAAACATCTATGTCTCCCTCCTCTACCTACATAGGACCATGAGATATCGGAGCAGGATTTGGGTATTCAGCCCACCGAGTCTGCTGCACCATTCAATCTCGGCTGAGTTTGTTTCTCATCCCTATTGGCCTGTCTTCTCCCTGTAACACTGTACATGTGATACATAAGTCTGGATCGGAACCCTTAATCCCCTTACCCATCAATCTCTGCCTTAAATATACCCAGTGCCGTGGCCTCCTCTGTGGCGTTGAATTCCACACATTCACCACCATGTGGCCGAAGAAATTGATAATGGTATTGGTTTATGCCTCCAAGAGGACCACAAACTTGTAGAATTTGGAGGCTTGCGTGCTCAGTGACGCGGAGCACTATGCTGGTTGGAGTCAGAGCTTTGTGCCTTGGGTCTTGGTAAGGTCACCTCTGCCAAACAGGTCAAAGGGTAGAGGCTAGACTAAGAGTGGTCCAGGTTCAGGGGTTCAGCTCAGTGTTAACCGCCTTGACTAGTAATACTAAACAAAATTGTTATGGAAACAGCAATGAAGAGTCCTTCTACGCCTGAGTGTGATGGTATTCCTGAGTCTCCACCTGGGACTTGCGTGACTGACGGTAGTGAAAACCGAGAGGAAGCTGTGAAAACCCTGAACACCGCCAGAGATGGAGGACCTTCATTGCTGCACCAGGTGCCAGCAGTGTAACAGGCAGTTGGTAGGATGGGTTAATTATTGTCACATGTACCAGGTTACAGTGAAAAGCTTGTCATGCATATTGTTCATGCAGATCAGTTCATTACAACAATGCATTGAGGTAGAACAAGGTAAAACAATAACAGTGCAGAATAAAGCTATGGAAAAAGTGCAGTGCAGGTAAATGATACTCATCACAGTTTTAAAGGAATATCCCCTTATTCTGAAGTTTCGTTCTTAGATCCTGGACTCTCTTCCTAAGGCAAACATTGTCTCTAGGTCCAGTCTATCAAGGCCTTTTAGTTTTCATAGGTTTCAATGAGATGCCCACCTCATGCCCCATTCTCTCTCGACCTCTCAGCTGACATGGAGTCCCTTTAAGAGTTGCTGCCTCTGCTGATGGTGGGGTGTTCGGGGTGAGGGTGAGAGGGAAGATTTCAGTCCAGCCTGGGTCTCTTTGTATCACTGCGGCTGCGGGTGGGTAGGCAGCGCAGCGCCATCAGATGGTCAGAGCCACGCAGCTGGTTGGGTGGTACCTTTGCCACCTGGCACTCCTCTCTTCTTCCACAAGTTTCGATCAGTGCCACGAGGAATGCTCTGTGAGAGAGACTGCTCCTCCATCTGCTCGAAGTTTTAACCCTCGCCTGTCTGCTTCCCCCCATCCGGCTGCAGAATCCATCGTCTCTCTGTTCTGCGCACTGTGACAAACTGGCAAGGCCATCCTGCAAGGTGATGCCTTCCTCCAAAGGTAGAGCATGGGAGAAGGCTGCTCAGCCCATCATTCTATCCTAGCTCTGCTCCAGACTAGCAGTTAGTGCGACGCGATTACAGCTCAGGGAGTCGGAGTTCTGAGTTCAATTCAGCCATCCTCTGTAACGAGTCTGCCTGTCTTCCCTGTGAATGTGTGGGCTTCCTCCCAAGTCCAAAGGTATATGGGTTTGGAGGTTAATAGGTCACTGCAAATTGTCCTGAGTTCAGCCTAGGGTTACATCGGGGGTTGCTGGGTGGGGCGGCTCGTAGGGCCAGAAGGGCCTGTTCCACACTGTATTACTAAATTAATAAACTGCAGAGAATAGAGGTCAAAACTCAGCACGTCAAAGGAACCAGCCTCCTCTCCATGGACTCTGTCTACACATCTCACTGACTCGGTAAAGCAGCCAGTATAATCAAAGACCCCGCCCGGCCTGGACAGTCTCCCTTCTCCCCCACCCTCCCATCGGGTAGGAAATACAAGGGAGTGAACATAAGAACATATGAAATAGGAGCAGGCGTCGGCCATTTGGCCCATCGAGCTGGCTCTGTGAAGCACCTTCAGTAACTCCAAAAGACTGAGTTTGGGTAAAATACTGAAAGGCTTTTATTCGCTGTACAATATGACCTCCATGGTGAGTGTCTGCCCCCAGACTGAGGGAGAGGGGGCAAGGCGAAATCCCTTTATACAGGACTCTGTGGGAGGAGCCACAGGGGCAGTCAGCAGAGGGACGTGTCCAGACAGTTAACCCAGTCACAACATATATATGGTTTACCACATTCACTCCTCCTTTTTTAAAAAGAGTCCCGCGGGGTGAAGTGACTGACAATATTTACAAGAAGTATATTTACAGGTTAAGTCTATCAGGCGGTCGAGTCCGTCGCTGTGATCTATGTAGCACCGGCGGTGATTGCACCGGCGATGGCGGTTGTGCTGGCTCCGGCCTGACTTCAGGTGCCAGCATGTTAGGCGTCAGTAATCCCTCGTGCGTGTGTGTCGTGCCCGGTATGGGAGTGTCGTGTGGTGTCTGTATAGGGTTTGGGGTGCACAGTGTCTCGTAGGTACATACATTGGTGGGTACGGGGTCAATAGTCACCACGGAGTGTTCAGGGTAGGGGCCCGGAGCTCCTGCGGGCGCCAGGTCGCGGATGGAGACCGTGTCCTCCCGCCCATCAGGTAAAACCATATAGGCATACTGGGGGTTCGCATGAAGTAAGTGAACCCTCCCGACCATCGGGGAGTATTTATTGCTCCTCGCATGTTTCCGGAGCAGCACTGGCCCCGGGGATGTCAGCCAAGATGGTAGGGTGGTTCCAGTGGTCGATTTTCTGGGAAAAGAAAAGAGCCGCTCATGAGGGGTGGCATTGGTGGCCGTGAATAACAGGGAGCGGATGGAGTGGAGTGCCTCGGGAAGGACCTCCTGCCAGCGGGAGACCGGCAGTCCCTTTGACCTGAGGGCTAAGAGTGTGGCCTTCCACACTGTGCCATTCTGCTTCTCCATCTGTCCATTCCCCAGGGGATTATAGCTCGTGGTCCTACTCGTTGCAATACTCCTAGCCAGTAGATATTGGCGCAGCTCGTCACTCATAAACGAGGACCCTCTGTCACTGTGGATATAGCATGGGTATCCGAACAGAGTGAAGAGCTTGCGCAGGGCTTTTATAACTGACGTGGTAATGGTGTCGGGGCAGGGGATGGTGAAGGGGAACTGCGAGTACTCGTTGATAACGTTAAGAAAGTACACATTGCGGTTGGTGGAGGGAAGGGGGCCCTTAAAGTCAACACTCAGTCGCTCAAAGGGGCGGGTGGCCTTGATGAGTGGTGCCTTTTCGGGTCGGTAGAAGTGCGGTTTGCACTCTGCACAGACTTGGCAGTCCCTGGTCATCATCCTGATCTCCTCAAGGGAGTAAGGCAGGTTCCGGGCTTTCACGAAGTGGAAAAGCCGGGTGACCCCCGGGTGGCAAAGATCTACATGTAGGGCATATAGCCGGTCGATCTGCGCACTGGCGCACGATCCCCGGGATAGGGCACCGGAGGGCTCGTTGAGCTTCCCAACCCGGTTCATGATGTCATAGTTGTAGGTGGAGAGTTCGATTCTCCACCTCAGAATTTTATCATTTTTGATTTTGCTCCGTTGTTGGTTATTAAACATGAATGCAACTGAGCGCTGGTCAGTTAGCGGGGTGAACCTTTTGCCGGCGAGATAGTGCCTCCAGTGCCTAATAGCTTCCACTATGGCCTGGGCCTCTTTCTCTACCGCAGAGTGCCGAATTTCAGGGCCTTGAAGGGTACGGGAGAAGAACGCCACTGGTCTTCCTGCCTGGTTGAGGGTAGCAGCCAGCGCAAAGTCGGAGGCGTCACTCTCTACTTGGAAGGGAATGGCCTCATCCACCGCATGCATTGCTGCTTTGGCAATGTCCCCTTTTATGCGGCTGAAGGCCGCGCGGGCCTCAGCAGAGAGGGGGAATGTGGTGGATTTGACCAGGGGGCGGGCCTTGTCTGCATAGTTAGAGACCCATTGGGCGTAATATGAAAAGAAGCCCAGGCACCTTTTGAGGGCTCTGAGGGTGTTGGGAAGAGGGAGTTCCAACAGGGGGCGCATACGGTCGGGGTCAGGGCCAATGACTCCATTCTCCACGACACATCCAAGGATAGCAAGTCGGGTGGTCCCGAATACACACTTGTCCTTGTTATAGGTGAGGTTAAAGGCTTTGGCCGCTTGGAGAAATTTTTGGAGATTGTTGTCATGATCCTGCCGATCGTGACCGCAGATGGTGATGTTATCCAGATATGGGAACGTGGCCTTCAGTTGGCACTGGTCCACCGTCCGGTCCATTGCCCTCTGGAAGACAGATACACCATTCGTGACAACAAAGGGGACGCGCTGGAATTGATAAAGCCTGCCGTCCGCCTCGAAGGCAGTGTAAGGGCGGTCCTCCTGGCGGATGGGGAGCTGATGGTAAGCGGATTTTAGGTCTATGGTCGAGTACACCTTGTACTGTGCTATCTGATTGACCATATCCGCGATGCGGGGTACAGGATACGCGTCGAGCTGCGTGAACCTATTGATGGTCTGGCTATAGTCCACGACCATCCTATTCTTCTCCCCGTTCCGAACAACCACCACCTGCGCCCTCCAAGAACTTGTGCTTGCCTCAATGACCCCCTCCCTGAGCAGCCGCTGCACCTCCGACTTAATGAAAGTTCTGTCCCCCGCGCTGTACCTCCTGCTTTCAGTTGCCACAGGTTTACAGTCGGGGGTCAGGTTGGCGAACAGCGGTGGGGGAGGGATCCTGAGGGTGGAGAGGCCGCAAGTGGTGTCGGTAGTGTGGCAGTTGGCATGATGTTGGGTGGGATGTGCGGGTCGGTGTGTGTGTGTGGTCAGTAGCGGGGTATGTGATGCATCCCTACAAAACTGGGGATTTACAACAGTAATTGGTGGGAGGGGCCCATCATACTCCATTGTCATGCTTTTCAGGTGGCTCTGGAAGTCCAACCCCAACAGCACAGGGGCAGACAGTTGAGGCATGACCAGTAATGTAAAGTCCCGATATTCTGTGCCCTGTACCACTAGCGTCGCTACACAACCCCCCCGGATGTCTGTTGTATGCGACCCGGAGGCCATGATGACCTTCTGACTTACCGGCCGTATCACGAGTCCGCAACGCCGCACCGTGTCCGGGTGGATAAAACTCTCCGTGCTGCCTGTGTCAAACAGGCAGCTTGTCCTGCGCCCCTCCACCAGGATGTCCATCATTGACCTTGCGAGCTGGTGGGGAGCGCTTTGGTCGAGGGTCACGGAAGCCAGGGTGGGGTCGCTGTCTTGTTCCGGCACGGTGGGGTGCCCGTGAGCACCCATTGGTCGTAGGCGGTGAGAGGTGGCACCAACCAAGATGGCCGCCCCCATGTCTCGCACGTGGTGGCGGTGTGTAGGAAAGATGGTGGCCCCCATGTCTCACACGTGGTGGCGGCATGCAGGGAAGATGGTGGCAGGCAGGATGGCGACCCCCATGTCTCGTACGCGGCGCTGGTCGAACCCACTCGCGGTTTGGACTTACAGACCTTGGCGAAGTGGCCCTTCTTTCCGCAGCCGGAGCAGGTAGCTTCTCGGGCCGGGCAGCGTTTCCGGGGGTGCTTCTCCAGTCCGCAGAAGTAGCACTTCGCGGACTCACGACTGGCGGCAGCCGAGGTCGATTTGCCGGCGGGTTGCGGGGACTTGCGACTGGCGGCAGCTGAGGTCGATTCGCCGGCGGGTTGTGGGGTCTGCAGCGCCCACGAGGCCATCGGGGGATCGCGTGCCTGGAGAGCCTCAGAGTTGTGCAGAGCGGCCTCCAGCATATTGGACAGCTCGATTGCTGAACTTAAGGTAAGATGGGCTTTTTCCAACAGCCGCTGGCCTGGGCCCCATGACGAAGGCGTCTCTCACTAGGAGTTCTGCATGCTGCGTCGCCATCAGCTCCTGGCAATTGCAGGCCCACACGAGTGTCTGTAGGGCTTGGACGAACTCAGCACTTGATTCCCCGGGGCATTGTTGCCGTGTCGCTAAGTGGTGCCGAGCATAGACGCTGTTTATCAGCCGCAGGTATTGTCCTTTGAGTACGCTCGTTGCGCCATCGTAGCTCGGCTGGTCTCCGATTAGCGAATAGACCCGTGGACTGACCCTGGAGAGTAGAAGTCTGTGCTTCGCTACGGGGTCGGTCGCTTTAATCTCCTCTAGGTACGCTTCGAAGCAGGCCAGCCAGAGTTCGAAAGCATTTCCAGCTTCAGGTGTTTGCGGATCGAGGTCTAATTTGTCAGGTCTCAGTGCATGTTCCATGCCTTAAAATGTACAGCGAATAAAATTGAAGCACTTTCAATAACTCCAAAAGACTGAGGTTGGGTAAAATACTGAAAGGATTTTATTCTCTGTACAATACGACCTTCACAGTGAGTGTCTGCCCCCGGACTGAGGGGGAGGGGCAAGGCGAACACCTTTATACAGGTCTCTGTTGGAGGAGCCGCAGGGGCAGTCAGCAGAGGGGCTTGTCCAGAGTTAACCCAGTCACAACATATATATGGTTTACCACACTCTGTGAGGAGAGAGGGGGGAGAGAGAGAGGGCGGGAGAAAGAGCGAGAGAGAGAGAAAGTGGGGGGGGGAGAGAGGAGGGGAGGGGGGGAGAGAGGGGAAGGAAGAGGAAGGAGAGAGAGAGGGGAAGGGAGAGAGGGGGAGGGAGAGGGAGGAGGGGGGAGAGAGGGGAGGGGAGAGAGAGTGAGAGAGGGGAGGGGAGAGAGGGGAGGGGAGAGAGGGGAGGGAAGAGGGGAGAAGGGGGAGGGAGACAGAGGGGGAGGGAGAGAGGGGAGGGGGAGAGAGGGGGGAGAGACGGGGGAGAGGGGGAAGAGAGGGGGAGGGAGAGAGGGGGAGAGAGAGGGGGAGAGAGAGAGAGAGAGAGAAATTCAGTCGATCCTGGGCTCATGCCCCATCTTCAAGTTTCCTGGCCTTGGCCTTCAGGCTGCATGCTTCCCTGTAACCTCACCAAACTCCCTCAGAGACAGCAAAGTGCCAGATTCAGCTCTATCTACCTATCTTTCACTCATAACCCCTAATTCCCCTGCTATCTAACTTTGTCTGGAATATATTTAACTCCCACTTCAGCTCACCCACCTTCTGAAAAGAGAGGGAGATGGTGAACAGTGCACAGAATAACCCTCTCAGAGAATGGTAGCAATATGTCACTGGAGATTTGTTCCAGAGTACTTGTGTGTCCATTTGAAAAGATTACAAACCAAGCCAGGGGTTAAGGAAACGGAAATAACATCATATGGGAACAAGGCATGAACACTTATTGAACTGACACTGAATCACAGTGAGGCCTCAGGACTCTCACCACCAGTTAGGATCAGTTATTACCCCACAACCATCAGGCTCCCGAACCAGAGGGTATAACTTCACTCACCCCAAATCTGAACTGTTCCAACAACCTGTGGACTCACTTTCAAGGACTGTACACAAACATGAGAAAATCTGCAGATGCTGGAAATTTAGAGCTACACACACAAAATGCTGGAGGAACTCCACAGGCCAGGCAGCGTCTATGGAAAAGAGTAAACAGTCGACGTTTCGGACCAAAACCCTTCATCAGGACACCCTGAGCTGTAATGACATCACGTTACCATGGCACCCATTTACCTCGTCATGGCCTTGCACCATATTGTCTGCCTGCACTGCACTTTCTCTGTAACTGAAACACCTTTTGTTCTACACTTGGCTGTTGATTTGCTCTTGCGCTACCTGAAATGATCCATACAGACAGCATGCCAAACAAAGTTTTTTACTGTACTTCTGTACATGATACAATAATAAATCAATTACCCACTACCAATCAGCTCCTTAATTCCCACAGCTTGAAGGTGAATAACTTCTAGTCGGTTCTTTTAAAAATAAGAAAACAAACAGTCTATTTATTTAAAGAGATACAGCATGGTAACAGGTCCTTCTGGCCCAATAAGCCTGCATCACCCAATTACACCCATGTGACCATTATTATGTACCGTAGAGCTAGGTCTTCTCAATAGACAGTAACAAACTACAACAGGTTCAGAGTGGATCAAATTATAGGCACATTTTATTCACTTGCAAGGGAAGCTACTCACACATTATCGTTGGAGAATAGCTTCAGTCTCACAACTCAAACAAAGCACTTTTATACTTTTTAGAGAGAACAGTACTTAGGTCGTTCCAGTCCATAACATTCTTCTGTTATCTGCATCATCTCTAGTTCCTAACATTTGTTCTTCAATGCATCTTTAGAAGCCGTGTTCTATTCTTCTTGGTTGTCAAAATATTCCCCCCCCCCCACCATAACCACACACATCTTCCTGTCATAAAACGCACACCTTGATAAAATGCACACAGACTTGTAAGCCTCTCATCCAAATCAGCAAACCAGCAAAGCACCCTGGGATCTCACAGGCTCCATTTTGTCACATCACATTTTGCAAATGTTACAAATTCATAAAGACTTAAGGGTTGCAGATACATTTCCACACCAATTATCCTACTAGCCTGTATATCTTTGGAATGTAGGAGGAAACGAGAGCACCTGGAGGAAGCCCACGCAGTCACGACGAGAACATTCAAACTCTTGCAAACTACGGTGGGAATTGAACCTGGGTCACTTACTGCAATGGCGTTATGCTACCATGCCACCACACAATATAGGGTCACAGGGTAAGAGTTTATCCATTAAAATCAGAGGCAAATGCATCCCTATGAGTTATATTTCCCTTGTGCTACAGATGGTAAGTGTGGAGATCTTCAGTAGAATTAAATTTGACTTGAATCTTAATAAAACTGGAACATATTATTCAAGCCTCCTGTCACCCTTTGGCGATGAGAGGGAAGGGGATGATAATGGCCCCTGACCTTGTTTTGAATTCTGAGTCTGCCTTACAGTAGAAAGCTTACAACAGAATAAGACTTCAGGGTAATTTACTTCCAAGGTTATGAATTCAAATCTTTCATGGGCTTCGGACTCCTCCAAGCAGAAAATTCTTGCTGCATCGGCCGAGTAGGTACATTTGTCTGTCATTATGATATGAAAGTGGGAAGAAAAGCTTCCCACTGCCATCTGTATGGAGTTTGTACGTTCTCTCCATGACTGCGTGGGTTTCTTCCGAGTGCACCGGTTTTGTGCCACATTCCAAACGCACACGTCAATTGGTCATATACATACGATTGTGTGGTGCAGGATCACTGAGCTGTAAGGGCCTGTTACTGTGCTGTATTTCTAAATAAAAATAAATAGCAATAATAACTTTAATTACAGAGCACTTTTCACACAGCTGATGTAGTTCAAAGTGCTTCACAATGGGATAAAGTGCAAACATGAAAATAAAAGACAAAAAGTAAAAGTAAGATTAAATAAATAGTTAAAAGTAAGATTAAATAAATAGGTTTCGAGTTGGCGTTTAAAGGTGTCAACTGAGCTTGCATCCCTTATAGTTTTTGGTATTGAGTTCCACAGTTCAGGAGCACAGTTCAAAACAGCAGACCTGCCAATTATCTTTTGAGGGACATTGTTTAAATTTACGAGACCGATGGAAGATGACTTGAGAACTCGAGCAGGATTACAAAACAAGAACGATTCTGTGATGTACTCTGGTCCCGGACCATTAAGAGCTTTAAAAACAAGTAGAGAACCTTAAAATTAATTCTAAAAGATACAGAAAGCCAACGCAGAGTAGCTAGTATGGGATGATATGTTCTGTTATCCTGGTTTTGGTTAAAGGTCAAGCAGGCATTTGTGAATGAGCTGAAGTTTGTCAATAGATTGCTTTGGAAAGCCAGTAAAAAGTGCATTTCAGTAATCTACTCTATTCGATACAAAAGTGTGAATTAGTTTTTCAGTATCATTACATGGCAGAAATGAACATTCCTTTGCAATATCTCTTAGTGTAGAAATGATGCTTTGGTTACTTTCTTTATGTGGGATTTAAAATTCAAATCTGAATCAAGAGTAACTCCCAGGTAGTTACTGCTGATTTTAAAAGGGAGGCCAAGTTCCCAAGTTGAGAATGAAGTTTCTCTCTTTTGACTTTGGGGTCAATCAGAAGTATTTTAGTTTTATCTTTATTTAGTTTTAGGATATTATTGCACATCCACTTGATTATGCAGCCAGACCAGAAGTTAGAGAAGATAGTGTGTTATCCTTATCAGGTTTAACTGAGAGATACAATTGTGAGTCATCTGCAGAACTGTGGAAATCAAGTTTATGGTCTCTCATGATATGTACAAAGAGAAAAGTAGTAAACCAAGACAGCCTCCCCAAGCAACACCAAAAACTACATTATATTTCTTAGATAAATGGTCTCTGAATGAAACCAATTAAGAGCATTACCAGAGAGGCCAACCCAGTTTTCAAGGCAGTCTAGGAGAATGACGTGTCAATTATGTCGAAGGCAACACTTAGATCTAGAAGATTTAGAACTGAGATTCTGTTGGCATCAGTGCTGAGCAGAAGTGCACTGACAATTGCGGAAAGGGCCATCTCCATGCTGTGGTTTGCTCTAAAACCTGACCGGAATTTTTCTAGAACAAGAGAAAATCTGCGGATGCTGGAAGTCCAGGCGTTACACACAAAATGCTGGAGGAACTCAGCAGGCCAGGCAGCATCTATGGAAAAAAAGTACAGTCGATGTTTCAGCCTGAAACTTTTTTCCATAGTTGCTGCCTGGCTTGCTGAGTTCCTCCAGCATCTTGTGTGTGTTGCTTGAAACTCTTCTAGGATATTATCCCGATTCAGAAAGTTGTTGAATTTGAAATTACTTTCTCAAGAGTCTTGCCGAGGACGGGAAGATTTTACATCGGCTTGTGGTTAGCTGTTACCTCACTATCAAGGCTTGGCTTTATAATAATTTTCCTAGCATATTTGAAAGCACTATTAAAAGAGTCCTTACAAAGTGTAGTAGGACCAGGATAGAGACAGCAAGTAGATGGTTTACTCTTTGTTACAATCTTATAGAGATAAGTAAATAATAAACCAAATATGTTGGAAACACACAGATTCAGATTCAGATTCAGGTTATCTTATTTATCACAGGAACATTGAAACATGCAGTGAAATGTGTTGTTTGTGCTGAGAACCAACACAGGAAACAACAGTAACAGCAAAGCAAGCCCCTTTCTTCCCCTACACCCACCCACCAGACTCACACACACAGTGGTCCAACCCCAGGACATGCTGCCTCTGGGCCTGAAAGTTCCATTTGACTCACAGGTTCGCAGACATCAGGACTCCAGTTTCCCCAGTGGACTCGCAGACTCGCAGCCCCAGGAATTTGGCCATTGAACCTTGACTTCTGGACTTCCAATCGACTTTCGGGCTTCAATTGTCAGACTTGCCTGTGACAGGACCCCAAACTCCAGGCCTTCAACTCTGGGCTTGTAGATAACTCAGCGGTTGAGGCAGTATCTGTGCTTAGTGAAACAGAGTTACTACTTCAGGTCAATGACTTTGGATCAATATTGTCCTCATTTATTGATTCAGGTGACTTCCTCGAAACAAGGTTCAAGTTCCCCGGCTTCTCGCCTCCTTACATAATCACAGAGTGGCACAGCTGGTAGAGTTGCTGCCTTACAGCTCCAGGGAGCTGGGTTCGATCCTAACCTCTCCTCTTGCTGCTGACATTGGGAAGATGGTACAGGAACCTCAGGACTCACACCACCAGTTAGGAACAGTTATTGCCCCTCAACCATCAGGCTCCTGAACGAGAGGGGATAACTTCACTCACCCCAACTCTGAACTGTTCCAACAACCCATGGACTCACTTTCAAGGACTCTACACAAACACGAGAAAATCTGCAGATACTGCTGCACACACAAAATGCTGGAGGAACTCCACAGGCCAGGCAGCATCTATGGAAAAGAGTAAACAGTCGGTGTTTCGAACCAAAACCCTTCATCAGGACTTCAAGCACTCTCCATCTCATGCTCTTAACATTACTTGCTTGCTTATTAATTAATTAATTTATTTATTTATTATGTTTGATTTTGTATTTGCACATTTTGTTGTCTTATGCTCATTGGATGTTTGTCCATCTTCTTGTGTGGCTGTTTTTCATTGCTTCCATTGTGTTTCTTTGTATTTACTGCGAATGTCCGCAAGGAAACATATCTCAAGGTAGTATGCAGAATAGAACATAGAAAATCTACAGCACATTACAGGCCCTTCAGCCCACAATGTTGTGCCGGCCATGTAAACTACTCTAGAAGCTGCCGAGAATTTCCCTACTGCATAGCCCTCTATTTTTCTAAGCTCCGTGTACCATCTAAGAGTCTCCTAAAAAAGACCCTATTGCATCCACCTCTACCACTATCACTGGCAGTGTATTCCATGCACCCACCACTCTCTGTGTGAAAAACTTACCTCTGACTTCCCCCTTGTACCTACTTCCAAGCACCTTAAAACTATGCCCCCATGTGTTAGCCATCTCAGCCCTGGGGAAAAAGCCTCTGGCTATCCACACGATCAATGCCTCTCATCATCTTATACACCTCTATCTGGTCCCATCACACCTTCTGTCGCTCCAAGGAGAAAAGGCCAAGTTCACTCAACCTATTCTCATAAGGCAGGCTCCCCAATCCAGGCAACATCCTTGTAAATCTCCTCTGCACCCTTTCTACGGTTTGCACATCCTTCCTGTTGTGAGGTGACCAGAACTGAGCACAGTACTCCAAGTGGGGTCTAACTAAGATCTTGTATGACTGTCAAATAAAGAGGCTGCTTCATGTCTACCAGTGACATATGGGTACTTTGATAATAAATTTACTTTGACCTAACTTCAGGTGCTGTGGGTGTGGAGTTCAGTTATTCCCCCTGTGATTCCCTCCGGCTGCTTCAGTTTCCTCCCACACCACACGGGCGTGCAGGTTGTAGGCCAAAAGACCAATGGAAATTGCCCGTACTGTGTAGGTGAATGGTAGATTCTGAGGTGGGGGGGGAGGGCGGTGGTGTTGAAGGGAATGCAGGAGAAATTAAAATAGATTAGTATAAAGTTAATTTAAATGGGCGGTTGGTGTTCAGCATACATTTGGTGGGCAGAAGGACTTATTTCCATTCACTGTGACAATTCTGCATGGATGTCATAGAGTTACAGAAAAGTACAGCACAGAAACAGACCCTTTGGCCCATCTAGTCCACTCTAGACTATTTAAACTGCCTAGTTCCACCAAACTGCACCAGTACCATATCACTCCATACCTCTACCATTCATGTGCCTATCCAAACTTCTCTTAAACATTGAAATCTAGCTCGCATGCACCATTTGTGCTGGCAGCTCGTTCTACACTCACACAACTCTGAGTGAAGAAGTTTCCCCCTAAACCCTTATCACCTTTCACTCTTAACCTATGGCCTCTAGTTGTAGTCCCACCCAACCTCAGCAGAAAAGGTCAGCTTGTATTTACCCTTTCTATACACCTTATAATTTTGTATATCTCCATCAAATCTCCCCTCAATCTTCTTCATTCCAAGGAATAAAGTCCTAACCTATTAAATCTTTCCTTATAACTCAGGTCCTCCAGTCCCGGCCCCATCCTTCTAAATGAGATGGAGGCAGAACTTGTATGCCTCCTCTCCTAAAGGAGTCACCTTGTACTTCGTACATCATGTGTACAGTTTTCTCACCTGAGTATAGAAAAGATGTGGTTAAACTGGAAAGAGCGCCAAGAGAAGATTTCAAGGATGTTGCCAGGACTTGTTGGCCCAAATTAGAGGGAGATGTTGGCCAGTCCAGACCTTTATCTCTTGGAGTATAGGAAAATGAAGGGTGACCTTATAGAAGTGTTTAAAATTATGAGAGACATAGATAACCACACTGTTAGACCTTGCAGAGAGAAGGGATATTTATTCTTATGAGTTTGGCACGGACTAGAAGGGCTGAGATGGCCTGTTTCCGTGCTGTAATTGTTATATGGTTATATATATAATTCACTGAAAAAAAAAGGGTTTCTTTAATTTTTAGGTGATCCTCCAATTTTCTACATCAACAAATTGAGTAGGTTGGTAACGTAATTTACCGCACCAGAGAACAGTTAGCATAGTAGTTACAAAGGGGATGAACACTTTTTCAGCCCCATAATTTTGGTTTTAATTTTAGTAAATTGTTGACAGGTTTTGTAATTTTTATTTTGATTTGGCATGATGCACAATGAGCTCATGACTCCTACTTCAATATATTATAAGTTCAGAAAATTAGACTGTAAAATGTGAAAATATTTGTGGAGGCTGAATACTTTTTTGCAGCACTGTATATTTAAGATGGGGGTTGATAGGTTCTTGATTAATCAGGGCATCAAAGTTTACGGGAGAAGGCTGGAGAATGGGGTTGAGAGGGATAATAAATCAGCCATGATGGAATGGCCCAAATTCTGCTCCTATGTCCTATGGTCTTATGTCTTATAAGGTGGCTGATGATGATCTTTTTTTCAGGATAGGGGAGTCCAGAACTGGGGGCATTGGTTTAGGCTGAGAGAGGACAGATTTGAAAGGGACCTGAGGGGCAACTTTCTCGGGCAGAGGGTGGTATGTGGCTGCCTGAGGCGGGTACAACGGTATATTTTAAGAGGCTTTTGGGAGGAGCAAAGCTTAGAGGGAGATGGGCCTGTGAGATTGGGATGAGTTGGGTGGGCACAGTGGCCGACATGGGCTGGTTGTGCCCAAGTATCTGTCCTGTATTGCCCTATGACTCAATGGCAGCCTATCGATGTGGCAAGGCCCAGGTCTTAGAGCGAGGAACAATCATGGTCATGGAAAGACCATGATCACACACGCCATACGGCATGGAACATAATGAACGAACGATGTTTTAATAATTGCTGAATTTTTTTTTTGTTGCATGTCGCGCCAACGCACCAGAGCAAATTCCTAGTACATGTAAATGTATATGGAGAATAAAGTTGATACTTACATGACAAACTCAACGCGATGACCGCAGTGCAAGCTGAGAGAGAAACAGAAATAAATACAGCATTAAAAATTTTCAGCTCGGCTCAAGGATCAGATGGCAGTGGAGAAGAAGCTCTTGTTGTACCTAGAGGTGTGAGTCTATGGAGAGGGAAAGACCTAGGTGATGACCGTCTGTTCTAAAGCGCCAGTACAGGTTCAGTGGGCTGAATGGCCTCATTCTGAATGGTGTTATTCTCTTCTATACAGAGTTTCAGTGTGAGCTGGAATGCCGCATCTGAAATACGAACATTTTACTCAGCATGGAAGAGGTAGGTCCCTTCGTAATATAAGATAGCTACGAGCTTCGGTTGATTCTCTCTCTCTCTCTCTCTCTCTCTCTCTCTCTCTCTCTCTCTCTCTCTCTCTCTCTCTCTCTCTCTCTCTCTCTCTCTCTCTCTCTCTCTCTCTCTCTCGCTCTCTCTCTCTCTCTCTCTCTCTCTCTCTCTCTCTCTCTCTCCTCTCCTCTCTCTCTCTCCCTCCCCCCCCCTCTCTCTCTCTCCCTCTCTCTCTCTCTCTCTCTCTCTCTCTCTCATGCAATGGAAGGCAACAGCTGTATACAGAGCTGACAATCCACCGAAAGCAGAGTGAAGCTTTATCTCTTTGTGTCTGAGGCAATTCTCGGTCTATAAGCCCATTCTGCCAACTCATAATAAATGGCAAGCGGTAGTTTCCTGACACGCATGGCATGAGGTTCATTGCGATTTTTTGATGAGCAGCATAATAGTCATGTCCTATCTCAGCAGTTATGTTAACACTGTGACTGTCAAGACCTATCTGTTCTCAGTAAAGGATGACGGGTCTCTGGAGTGATTCGCTCAATACCCCAATTTTACACTTCACTGCAGCGGGGACAATGGATTGCCGTCCTCAACAGCTGTGTGCGGGGGGTGGGTCTGCCAAGATAAGGGAGCAGGGTGACGGTACAGACGGCAGGGAGGACGAGGGAAGAGATCTCAGGCAGCGAAGGGAAATGGAGCCAATTCCCTTTAAGTGACTCCCAGTTCAGCGTGCGAGTTCCTCCTAAAAGGACAAAGTGAATGAGAAAAAGGAAGATAGGGAGAGAGTAAGGAAGAGAGGAGAGTGAAAGCAAAAGGAGAGAGAAAAATAAAGAACGGGAAGGAGGAAAGAGGGGAAGAGGGGAAGAGAAAAGAAGCAAAGGAAGGAAGAAAGAAAGAAGGAAAGAAGGAAGAAATAAAGGAGGGAGGAAAGAAAAGAAAAAGAGGAGGAAGATGGGAAGAAGTAACGAAAAAGAAGGAAGGAAGGAAAGGAAGAAGATAAGAGATAAAAGGAAGAAAGACAGCAAGAAAGAAAGAAAGGAAAGAAGGAAGAAAGGAAGAATGAAATGAAGAATAAAATAAAGCAATAAAGGAATAACGAAGGAAGAGTATTGCAACTTCATTTTTGTTTTCATTCAGTCTTGGGTTTTGGGTGACTCTGACAAGCCCAGTATTTGATCAGATTCTTTGACCCCGAACTGAATAATTTTCAAACCATTACAAAACCAACAAGAATCATTGATGTCAGCAGACTCAGAGCAACAGAACCACGTGCAAGCTGCAGCTCTTGAGAATCTGGAAATACATTCATACAATGAAGGTGCTTTGACATAAGATCCAGCAGTTCATCAGACACTTAGTGACAACATCTCATTGTAGTTACCTCTGAATTTAAATTTCCCTACTTTCCAAACTGGGATTTTAACATTTTCTCATTAAGGGCAGACATAAAAAATAAAGCAATGTCTCCTTGTGTCATTGTGTCATTATCCTGCTGTAATTTCCAGGTTTCCCACGTGCATGCTTGTGTCATTATACTGGTGTAATTTCTCTGTCTTCCCGTGTGTGCTTGTGTAATTTCCATGTTTCCTTGTGTATGCTTGTGTCATTTCCCTGTCTCCTCATGTGTGCTTGTCTCAGTATCCTGGTATAATTTCCCTGTCTCCTTGTGTGTGCTTGTCTCAGTATCCTGGTGTAATTTCCCAGTCTCCTCGTGTGTGCTTGTGTCATTATTCTGTGAGACAGCAGAGGGGCATCATGTGCCTGAATCTCACAGTTTCACAGACATTTAGTTTACACCAAGAGTTTAGAGGTTTAAAGTATAAACAGTTAATGTGTTGTCTTGCAAATAAGCATTACCTTTTTGGATGTGTGTTTTCTGTGTCTCATTGTATTCTGAAAACATTATTGCTTGATGACAAGAACTTTGAAGTGTTTGTTGAAGAGTTTACATGTGAATTGATATTGCTGCAGAATATACAGTACCAACTCCAGCATTTCCTCTCCCCAATTCACCCGGATAACATCAACAGAAAGCATTGTCAAATTGAAGACATACTCTGGTGAGATTTTACACAGATTGGGGAAATGGAATGCATGCTGCAAGGTAACAAAAAGCAAGGCTACCTGTCTCTGTAAGTACGAAAACAAGATGGTTTTGATGGGTTTGTTGTAGCTCAACTTTATTGGAATGAGTGACGCACACAAAATGCTGGTGACGCACACAAAATGCTGGAGGAACTTGGCATCTATGGAGAGGAATAAACAGTCGATGTTTCAGGCCAAGACGCTTCATCGGGACTGGAAAGGGGCAGACGTCAGAATAAGAAAGTGGGGGAGCAGGACAAGTACAAGCTGGAAGGTGATAGGTAAGGCCAGGAAAGTGGGAAGGTGGTTGGGTGGGGAAGGGTGGAAATGTTGACTGTTTATTCCCCTCCATAGATGCCGAGTTCTTCCAGCATTTTGTGTGTGTTACCCAAGGAAGGAGTCAACTCAGTGGGTTTGTTTTGGAATATTTTAAACATATTTATTTATTGAGATACAGTGTGGAATAGGCTGTTCTGGCCCTTCAAGCCACACCAGCCAGCAATCCCCCGGTTTAACCCTAGCCCAAACCAGGACAACTTGCAATGACCGATGAACCTACCAATCAGTACATCTTTTGACTGTGTCATTATCCTGGGGTCACAGGAAGAACTTACAGACAGCAGTGGAAATTGAACCCACGTCACTGGTACTGTAAACTGTTATGCTAACCACTACGCTGCCGCCTCAACGTTGGAAATTAATCCTTGTTTCTACAGATTAACATCTGAGTTCAGTAGAAATCTCGGCTGGCAAGTCTAGTAACCCTGTAGAGCTCAAAGATAGCCAGGGCCCACGCATTGAGAATTGACCGTTGTATCAGAGAGATGCTGATTCTTGTGCAAACTCATCCCCAGAGACAGCCGATATCTCAATGGAAGAGGCAAAGGTAGGAATACTTGGACATCAAAAATGGTTTCATTATAAGGGGGGGGGGGGTAATAGTTGCAGTAATGTCATATCAAAAACATCAAATATACACAGAATGTAGAACATTACAGCACATAGTCAGAATTAGAGTCAGGTTTATTATCACAGGCATGTGTCGTGAAATTTGTTAATTTAGCTGCAGCAGTTCAATGCGATATACAACATAGAAGAAAAAATATAAACAAATAAGTAATTCAATTACAGTATTAATATATTGAATAGATTATAAATCGTGCAAAAACAGAAATAATATATATTAAAATGTGAGGTAGTGTCCAAGGTAGTGTTGGCGCATGGCCAAGTGGATAAGACATTGGTCTAGTGATCTGAAGGTCGCTAGTTCGAGCCTCAGCTGAGGCAATGTGTTGTGTCCTTGAGCAAGACACTTAATCACACATTGCTCTGCAACAACACTGGTGCCAAGCTGTATCGGCCCTAGTGCCCTTCCCTTGGACAACATCGGTGGTGTGGGGAGGGGAGACTTGCAGCATGGGCAACTGCCGGTCTTCCATACAACCTTGCCCAGGCCTGCGCTCTGGAAACCTTCCAAGGTGAAAATCCATGGTCTCACAAGACTAACGGATGCCTATAGTGTCCAAGGGTTCAATGTCCATTCAGGAATCAGATGGCAGAGGGGAAGAAGCTGTTCCTGAATCGCTGAGTGCATGCCTTCAGCCTTCTGTATCTCCTTCCTGATGGTAACAGTGGGAAAAGGGCATGCCCTGGGTGCTGGCAGTCCTTAATAATGGACGCTGCCTTTCTGAGACACCGTTCCTTGAAGATGTTCTGGGTACTCTATTGTACCCAAGATGGAGCCCACTAAATTTACAACCCTCTGCAGCTTCTTTCGGTCCTGTGCAGTAGACCCTCCATACCAGACAGTGATGCAGCCTGTCAGAATGCTCTCCACGGTACATCTATAGAAGCTTTTGAGTGTTTGTGTTGACATACCAAATCTCTTCAAATTCCTAATGAAGTATAGTTGCTGTTTTGCCTTCTTTATAGCTGCATCGATATGTTGGGACCAGTTGAGATCCTCAGAGATCTTGACACCAGGAACTTGAAACTGCTCACTCTCTCCACTTCTGATCCTTCTGTGAGGATTGGTATGAGTTCCTTTGACTTACCCTTCCTGAAGTCCACAATCAGCTCTTTCATCTTACTAATGTTGAGTGCAAGATTGTTGCTGTGACACCACCACACTAGTTGGTATATCTCACTCCTCATCACCCTCTCATCACCATCTGAGATTCTACCAACAACGGTCATCAGCAAGTTTATAGATGGTAATTTGAGCTATCTCTAGCTGCAGTAAAGGTCCTTCGGCTTACAATTTGGCTTTCAATTGTGTTGACCATTTAACCAACTTCAAAATCAATCTAACCCTTCCACCCCACATAGCCTCCATTTTCCCATCAACCATGAGCTTGTTAAATGTCCCTAATGTATCTGCCTCTGCCACCGCCGCTGTGTTTGTGTAAAAGGCAAACCTACCTCTGATGTCCCCTCTATACCAATCACCTTAATATAACCCCCTGTCACATTTCTACCCTGGGTAAAAAGGTGCTGGCTTTCCATTGTATCAATGCTTATCATACTTGTATACACCTCTATCATCACCTCTTATCCTCTTTTGTTCCAAACAGAAAAGACCTAGATAGCTTAATCTAGCCTCATAAGACATGCTCTCTTATCCTGACAGCATCCTGGTAAATCTCCTCTGCACCCTCTCTAAAGCTTCCACATCCCTCCTATAATGAGGTGACCAGAACTCAACACAATACTCCAAGTGTGGTCTAATGGGAGGTTTATAAGCTACAACATCACCTCGCTGCTCTTGAACTCAATCCCCTCACTAATGAAGGGCAGTTCACCATAACAACCCTATCACCATGCAGCAACTTTGAGGGGTCTATGGACATGGCATAGATACTTAGCAACTGATTAATTGAAATCAGTGGTGGTAAAAATAGGGAGGGGATTAAGAATCCATGTTCCAGAAACGATCTCCCAGTCTGCGTCGGGTCTCTCCAATATATAGAAGGCCACATCGGGAGCACCAGATGCAGTATATCACCCCAGCTGACTCACAGGTGAAGTTTCGCCTCACCTGGAAGGACTGTCTGGGGCCCTGAATGGTAGCAAGGGAGGAAGTGTAAGGGCATGTGTAGCACTTGTTCTGCTTACAAGGATAAGCGCCAAGAGGGAGATCGGTGGGGAGGGATGGGGAGGGATGGGGGGGGGGAATGAATGGACAAGGGAGTCGCATAGGGAGCGATCCCTGCGGAAAGCGGGGGGGGAGGGAAAGAAGTGCTTAGTGGTGGGATCCCATTGAAGGTGGCGGAAGTTACGGAGAACGTTTCACTGAACACCTACGCTCTGTCTGCCAGAGAAAGCAGGATCTTCCAGTGGCCACACATTTTAATTCCACGTCCCATTCCCATTCTGATATGTCTATCCACGGCCTCCTCTACTGTAAAGATGAAGCCACACTCAGGTTGGAGGAACAACACCTTATATTCTGTCTGGGTAGCCTCCAACCTGATAGCATGAACATTGACTTCTCAAACTTCCGCTAATGCCCCACCTCCCCCTCGTACCCCATCCGTTATTTATTTATTTATATACACACATTCTTTTCCTCCCTCTGTCCCCCTCACTATACCCCTTGTCCATCCTCTGGGTTCCCCCCCCCCTTTTCTTTCTCCCTAGGCCTCCTGTCCCATAATCCTCTCATATCCCTTTTGCCAATCAACTGTCCAGCTCTTGGCTCCATCCCTCCCCCTCCTGTCTTCTCCTATCATTTCGGATCTCCCCCTCCCCTTCCCACTTTCAAATCTCTTACTAGCTCTTCTGTCAGTTAGTCCTGATGAAGGGTCTCAGCCTGAAACATCGACTGTACCTCTTCCTAGAGATGCTGCCTGGCCTGCTGTGTTCACCAGCAACTTTTATGTGTGTTGCTTGAAATTCCAGCATCTGCAGAATTCCTCGTGTGAGCAGAATTCATGCGCACCTAAAATGCAAGCCATATTTTTAGATAAATTTGGAAATTGTCCTACTCAACAAGTATTCTTCTGAAGGAAATCAATGAGTCAAACAGCATTTGAGGAAGGAAAAGAATCACTGATGTTCTGGGTTGCAGTTCAGTATCGGGTCTCCCAGTTCTGATTGAGTTTGGGTGAGGTGCCCTGCAGTTGAATTATTCATAAAGCTAGAACCCCACCAGAGAAAGTTAAAGGCCTTTCAAGTAAACAATGCGTAGAAGAGTTTAGACCATAAGACATAGGAGCAGAATTAGGATATTTGGCCTTCTGGTTCCTCATTCCAATGTGGCTGACTTACTATTTCTCTCAAACCCATTCTACTGCCTTCTCCCCATAACATTTTTGCACCCTTACTAATAAAGAACCTTTCAACCTCCACGTTATATATACCCAGTGACTTGGCTTCCACAGCTGTCCGTACAAATAAAATCCATAGGTTCTCCATCCTCTAGCAAAAGACATTCTGCCTCATCCCTGCTCTAATTGGATGTCCCTCTATTCCGAGGCTGTGCCCTTCGGTCTTAGGATCCCCCACTCCCCCATGGAGTGCGATGGTAGCATAGTGGTCAGCATCCCGCTAATACAGCTCAGGGCGTCAGAGTTTGGAGTTCAATTCTGGTGTAGGCTGTAAGAAAATTCGCACATCCTTCCCACGACCACACTTGTTTCCTCTAGGTGCTCCAGTTTCGTCCTGCATTCAAAAACATACCAGTTTGTAGGTTATTGGTTATTGTTAATTATTCTGTGATTATACTAGAGCTTGCAGGGTAGCGCGGCTCAGGGAACCGGAGGGACCTGTTCCACACTGTGTCTCTAAATAAAAACAGAATAAATAAATATAGGAAACATTCTTTCCACACCCATTCTATCCAGTCCTTTCAATATTCGATAAGTTTCAATGAGATCGCCTATCATTCTTCTGAATTCCAGTGAGTACAGGCCCAGGGCTATCAAACTCTGCTATCAAACATTAACCCTTTTATTACCAGAAGCATTGTTGTGAACCACCTCTGGACCCTCTCCAAAGCTAACACATCTTAACAAGGCAATGGTATTACAGAAATTCTACAATTTTCCTCTCTTGGAATCTAGCATCAAGCTGATGTTCCCAATCTACCTGCATATTGAAATTCCCCATGACAATTGTGACATTGTCTTTTTATGTACCTTCTCTATCTTGCAGTTTCTTAGCTCTGCATCTTCCGATCCTATGTCACTTCTTTTTAAGGATTTGATTTCATTTTTTTACCAACAGAGCCACCCCACCCCCTCTGCCTAACTGCATGTCTTTTCAACATAATGAGTATCCTTGGATGTTAAACTCCCAACTACGATCTTCTTTCAGCAACAACTCGGTGATACCCACAACGCCATACCTATCAATCTCTAACTGCGACAAGATCATCTTCCTTATCCCATAAGCTGTGTGCATTCAAATATATCTCAGTCCTGTTTTCATCACCTTTTTTGATTTTGCCCCCCCATTACACTTTAACTCATCCTACTGACTGCAATTTTTCCCCACTATCTACCTGTCTGTCCTCATGGTTACTCTACAATGTATCTACTTGTATACCAGCTGCCCCTGTCTCAGCCCTATCACTGCAGTTCCCATCCCCCTGTCAAATTAGTTTAAGCCCTCCCAACAGCTCTAGCAAACCTGCCTGCAAAGATATTGGTCCCCCTCAGGTTCAGGTGTAACCCATCCTTTTACTACAAGTCATACCTTCCTCAGAAGAGATCCCAGTGATCCAGAATCTGAAAACCTGCCCCCTGCACTAATTTGTCAACTACGCATTCATCTACCGGATCATCCTATTCTTACCTTCAATGGTGCCTGGTACAGACAGCAATCCAAAGATTATTACCCTTGAGACTTTCTATCTAACTCCCTATATTCTCTCTTCAGGACCTTCTCCAATTTCCTACCTAAGTTGTTGGTACCAATATGTACCATGACTTCCAGCTTTTTACCTCTCTCTTTGGAACACTATGGAGCCAATCTGAGACATCCCTGACCCAGGCACCTGGGAGGCAACATACCATCTGGGTGTCCCTATCACGTCCACAGCATCTGCCGTCTGATCCTCAGATTCTGGAATCCCCTATCTCCACTGTACTTTTCTTCTCTTCCTCTCTGAGCTACAGAACACCCAGTGCCAGAGACCTCGTTGCTGTGGCTTCTCCTGGTAAGTCTCTGCCACCACCACCCACCACCCCAACAGTATCTGAAGTGGTATACTTGTTATTGATGGGAACACCACAGGGGTACTCTGCATTGGCTGCCTTTTCCCTTTCCCTCTCCTGACAGTTACCTAGGTACCTTCCTCCTTCAATTTAGGGTTGACTACCTCCCTGTAGCTCCCATCTAATACCTCCTCATTTTCGTGTATGAGCTGAACATCATCAAGCTGCAACTCCAGCTCCTTAAAATAATCTCTCAGGAGCTGCAGCTTGTTGCATTTGGTGCAGATGTAGTTATCTGGGGGACTAGAGGTTTCCCAAAGTTCCCACATCCCACATTAAGAACATACCACTAACCCTGGATCCATTCCCATTGTACTAGTTATGTACTATAGACAACAAAAGAGAAAAACAACTTACTTAGAGCCTCTGCCTGTTCTTGCTGAAGCCTGTTGAGCCAAACCCTGACCACTCTAGCACTTTATCTGAGGGAAATGTTTTCACTCAGAGGGTGGTGCAACTTCAAAGGTTCAAAGGTTCATTTATTATCAAAGAATGCAACCCTAAAATTCTACTTCTCTGGGTAGCCACGAAACCAAGAAAGAAAAGAAAGGCACGGCGGTCATCAACCCCCAAATCCCCCCTCCCTGCACAAAAACTGAACAGAACAGAATAGGCACATGGACCCCCAAACTGCACTTACCCCACCCCCACACACAACAAAACAAGAAAAGTTGGGTGAAAAACTATAAGACTGGGAAAAGTCTATAGTCCAAAACGCAGAAAAGCTGGGCACCACTCTCCAGGCACAGTGGCAAGCCCTTCCCTTTCTGGTAACATAGCAGAGCGATCCTCAATGATCAAAAACGCAGGCAGCAGGTGCTCACCTTCCGCACTTCCCTCAATGCTTCGATCTCCCTCATCGCTTTAATCGGTGCACAATGGAAGCTTTAATCAGTAAAATGGAGTCAAACATCAGTTTGCGCTGCATTCCGCAGCCTGCCTGGCACAAGTTTCACACGCTGTCTCTGTCTCCAAGTGTGGAGCAGACTGCCTGAAGAAGTGGTAGATTTGGATTTAGATTGCAACTTAAATTAATTTTTTTTGTGTCTTGCACTGTACTGCTGCCAGAAAACAACAAATTTCACAACATATCAGTGATAATAAACCTGATTTTGATTCTGGGCACAACTTTGCAATAATGACTTCAGCATAGAGTCATAAAGTACAGTACAGAAACAGGTCCTTCAGCCCATCTAGTCTATGCTGAACTATTTAAACTGCCTACTCCCATCGACCTGTGCTGAAAAATATTAGAGTGCAATATTAATGATAAGTGTGTTAACGCATTCCTATCAAATTGTTTTTGAGTACTGTGTTACTGAAGGTGTTAGCTGACTTCACGAATATAACACGGTGTAAACTCTATTCATTAACTTCAGCACAAAGTTACTCAGTTCTCCACCAGCAAGTTGAGCGTCTATTGTTTCAAACAAAGTGCTGGTTCAGTCTAGCTTTAACGATTCACTTATCAAATATTCAGCTGGTGCACGTGGATCTGGCTGATAGAATCAGTAGAAGGTACATTAGTACAGACTAGAAGGGAGTTCTTAATCCTTGACAGTTTTAGCTATGACAGTTCTGATGGATTCACGCTGCCTTGTCCATCAGTAGAATGTAAACTAGCTGCAGAAACCCCAAGAAATAAAAATAACAAAAACATGAAAAATATGCATTTGGGCTTTGGAGCCTCTGGAAGAATTATTGAGTTTTCACTTGCTTTGAATAACATCAATCCCTGAGCCGAACACTTTTCTGAATTTATGATCAAGCACAAACTCTTCCATTAGCAGCACACTTCTGGGCTATCAGAGCTAGTACAATCCAGTGAAGGATTCTTTTCTAACCTACTGCGTCTATCCAAGATGAATTAATTTGCTTCCATGGGTATAGGGCAGAGAACCTCCAGGTTCAAGAACAGTTATTACCCTTCAACTTTCAGTCTCTTAATGTGTGAATAACTTTAGCACTGAACTGATTTCACAAGCTATGGGCTCACTTTCAAAGACCCTACAATTAATGTTCTCAGTATCATTTACAGTATCTATCTATCGATCTATCTATCTGCCTATCTATCTATCTATCTATCTGCCTATCTATCTATCTATCTGCCTCTCTATCGATCCATCTATTAATTTATCCATCTATTTATTTAATTTATCATTTATCTATTTATTATTCATCTATTTATTTATGTTGTGTTTGCACAGTTTTTCTTCTTTTGCACATTGGTTGTTTATCAGTCTTTGTGTGTAGATCTTAATTCAATCTATTGTATTTCTTTGTTCTACTGTGAATGTCTGCAAGAAAATGAATCTCTAGGCAGTATATGGTGACATATACAGTATGTACTTTGTTAAGAAATTTACATTGAACTTTGAACTTCTTGAACTTTGAAAGTGGAGAGTGTATTGGGAACTTGCAGGAACGTAAGACGATAAAACCATATGATAATAGGAGCAGAATTAGGCCATTTGGCCCACCATGGCTGATCCAATTTTCCTTTTAGCCCCAATCTCCTGCTTTCTCCCTGTACCCCTTCATGCCCTGACCAATCAAGAATCTATCAACCTCTGTCTTAACTATAGATAAAGACCTACCCTCCACAGCTGCGGTGGCAAAGAATTCCACATCTAAAAAAAATTCTCTACACCTCCGTTCTAAGAGTATACTCCTCTATACTAAGCCTGCGTTTTCTGGTCTTAGACCCGCCCACCATAAGAAACATCCTCTCCACATCCACTCTGTCAAAGTCTTCCACCATTTGATAGGTTTCAATGAGGTCACCCCTCATTCTTCTGAATTCCAGTGAATACAGGCCCAGAGCCATCACCCACTCTTCATATGACAAGCCATTCAATCCTGGTGTCATTTTTGGGAACCTCCTTTGAATCATCTCCAGTTTCAGCACATCCTTTCTAAGATAAGGGACCCAAAACTGCTTTCAACAATCTAAGTGAGACCTCTACCAGTGCCTTATAAAATTTCAACGTTACATCCTTGCTTTTATATTCCAATCCTCTTGAAAGAATGCTAACATCACATTTGTCATCCTCACCACAGACTCAACCCACAAATCAATCTTTAGGGAGTCCTGTACAAGTACTACCAAATCTCTTTGTACCTCATATTTTTGTATTTTCTCTCCAATTAGAAAATAGTCAACCCTTTCATTTTTTTATACCAAAATGCATGACCATATAATTCACAACACTATATTCCATCTGCTACTTCTTTGCCCGTTCTCCTAATCTGTCTGCCCTTCTCTAACCTCTCTACTTCCTTAGAACTACCTGCTCCTCCACCTATCTTCATGTTGTCTGCAATATCAGCCAATTCTCCTTTGTCTATCCTACTTGTGATTTCTTCAAAGAATTCCAACAGATTTGTCAGGCAAGATTTTAACCATGCTGTCTATGACCTATTTTATTATGTGCCTCCAAGAACCTTGAGACCTCATCCTTAGCAGTTGACTCCAACAAATTTGCAACCATTGAGGTCAGACTGACTGACCTATAGTTTCTTTTCTTCTGCCTCTCAACCTTTTTGAAGAATGGAGTGACTTCACAATTTTCCAGTTTTCTTGAACCGTTCCAGAATCTGGTGATTCTTGGAAGATCATCACTAAAGCCTCCACGGTCTCTTCAGCCACCTGTTTCAGAACTTTGGGCTATACACCATCTGGTCCAGGTGACTTATCTTACCTTCAGATCTTTCAGTTTTCCTAGAACCTACTGTATAATTATGGTAACTGCACTCGGTTCATGCCCGTTGACACCTGGAACTCCCACCATGCTGATAGTGTCTTCCACAGTGAAGACAGACGCAAAATACTTATTCAATTCATCTGCCATTTGGTTGTCTGCATTATTACCTCTCCAGCATCGTTTTCCAATGGTCCGATATCCACTTCCACCTCTCTTTTACACTTTAAGTAGCTGAAGAAACTTTTGATATCCTCTTTAATATTATTGACTAGTTTACCTTCTTATTTTATCTTTACCTTCTTAGTAACTTTTTAGTTGCCTTCTGTTGGTTTTTAGAAGATTCTCAATCCTCTAACCCCACTAATTTTTGCCTTATTATATGTCCTCTCTTTGGCTTTTATGTTGGCTTTGACTTTTCTTGTTAGCCACAGTTGCGTCACCTTTCTTTTAGAATACTTCTTCCTCTTTGGGACGTATACATCCTATGCCTTCTGAATTGCTTCCGGAAATTTCAGCCATTGCTGCTGTGCCATCATCCCTGCCAGTGTTCTTTTCCAATCAATTCTGGCCAGCTCTTCTCTCATGCCTCTGTAATTTCCCTTACTCCACTGTAATACTGATACATCTGACTTTAGCTTCTCCTTTTCAAATTTCAAGGTGAATTCAATCATATTATGAATACTTTCCCATGGGGGGTTCTTTTACCATAAGCTCTCTAATCATTTCTGGTTCATTGCACAACATCCAATGCAGAATAGCTGATCCTCCAGTGGGCTCAACCACGAGCTGCTCTAAAAAGCCATTTCATAGGCACTCTAGAAATTCCCCCCTTCCCACCCCAGAATTCAGCACCAACCTGATTTTCCCAATCTATCTGAATATTGAAGTCCCCTATGATTATTGCAACATTGTCCTTTTGGCATGCATTTTCTATCCTCCATTGTAATTTTTAGACCACATCCTTACTACTGTTTGGGGGTCTGTATATAACTCTAATAAGGTCTCTTTCTCCTTGCAAATCCTTAGTTCTATCCACAATGTCCACTTTTTCTAATGATTTGATTTCAGTATCACGGATAAAAAGGGATTGTAGGCAGGGAGTGGTTGTTACCAGATTTTCTTCTTGCCAAAGATGAATAAAATCCCAAAAGTGATCATGTTGCTCCCTCCATTTCATTGCATGAACTATTTCATTGAAAGAGCTCGTCACCAAATTCAACATGCCCACCTCCCTTACTCTACATGCATTACCAAAGTCTATCATTCCTAGAGAAAAAGAACAAGCTGGAGGAAATCAACGGGTCAATCATTTTAATCAAAGCGCCTGCAGATAGAACTGGACAGTTGGTGATTCAGGTTGAGATATTACATCTGGACTGAAAGAGTTGAGGGGAGTTAGCCAATATAAAGAGGAGAGAGGGGTGGGCCAAGAGATAGGTGGATCTATGTGAGGAGGACTTGATTGGCAAATGGAGCTAGGTGGAGAAGAGAAGGGTTATGGTTCCATCATCATTGGAATCCTCTTTGTAAATCTCTTCTGCACATTCTCTAAAGCCTCCATATCCTTTCTATAATGGGGCAACCAGACTTGAAAGCAATGCTCCTGATGCACCCTAACTAGAGTTTTATAAAGCTGCAAAACAATGCATTTCTCTCTATTAAAATTCAACTACCATCACGTGCCTGGGTGTCAACATCTCTGAGGATCTATTGTGGGCCCTAAAATATTGATGAAATTATGAAGATGGCACACCAGCATCAAGAGTTTGAGGAGATTTAGTTTGAGGAGATTTGGTTTGTCACCAAAGGTTCTTAGCAAATCTCTACAGATTTACAGAGGAGAACATTCTAACTGTTTCCATCACCGTCCGGTATGGACAGGCCATTGCACAGGATCGGAAAAAGCTGCAAAAGATTATTAGCTCAGTTCTATCATGGGCATTGGCCTCCCACCATCAAGAATACCTTCAAAAGGCAATACCTAAAAAGGGCAGTATCCATCATTAAGGATCCCCGCCACCCAGGACACTCCCTCTCTTGTTAAGCACATATATATAACTAGGGTGCCCAAGGCTTTGCACAGTACTGTAGTAATTTTTATGTATTGCACTGTACTGCTGCAAAAAAAACCAATTTCATGCTACGTGATGATTAACCTGATTCTGGTAGGGGTCTCTATCCTAGAGCAAGAGTGGGAATGGGGCAGGGAGAGGGGAATCATGGTTGGGAAAAAGTGAAGGGAGAGCAGAGGGAACGGGAAGCACCAGGGAGACATTCTGTACTGATCAATTATCCAATTGTTTGGAATCAAATTACCTTGTCAGGTGTCTTAGGGCTGGGTGTGTTTGCACCCGTGCCTCTCCTCACTCTTCGCACTGCTTCTCAGCCAACTATCCTACACCTGTCCTGTGGCATTCCATTCTTGTTATTTCCAAAATCCTTTGCTCCCACAAAATGCTGGAGAAACTCCAGAACTTGCTGATGAAGGGTCTTGACCAGAAACGTCGACTGTTTACTCTTTTCCAGCGATGCTCCCTGGCCTGCTGGGTTCATCCAGCATTTTGTGTGTGTGTTGCTTTGGAATTGTGTTTGTGTTGCTTGTTGGAATTATGTGGTTTTGTCAGTTTTAGTCTCGGTTTGTCCTGTGTTTCTCTAACATCTTTCTGGAGGAACGCTGTATCATTTTTTAATGCATGCATTTCTAAATAACAATAAAGGAGGACTGAGTGTCCTCGTAATCTAATCTAATCTAATCTTACACATTTCTACAGATGTACAGTGCAGAGCATTCTGACCAGTTCCATCACTGCTTGATATGGAGGTTCCAATGCACAGGCTGCAGAGGGTTGTAGACCAGCTAGCTCCATCTCAGGCTCAACCCTCTCTGTCATCAAGGACGCCTTCCAGAGGCAGTGCCTCAAGAAGGCAGCATCTATCATAAACGACCCTCACCGGCCAGAACATGTTACCAACACTGGAGAAGACTCGCATTCATAGAAACATAGAAACATAGAAAATAGGTGCAGGAGTAGGCCATTCGGCCCTTCGAGCCTGCACCGCCATTTATTATGATCATGGCTGATCATCCAACTCAGAACCCCGCCCCAGCCTTCCCTCCATACCCTCTGATCCCCGTAGCCACAAGGGCCATATCTAACTCCCTCTTAACTATAGCCAATGAACTGGCCTCAACTGTTTCCTGTGGCAGAGCATTCCACAGATTCATCACTCTCTGTGTGAAGAAGTTTTTCCTAATCTCGGTCCTAAAAGGCTTCTCCTTTATCCTCAAACTGTGACCCCTCGTTCTGGACTTCCCCAACATCGGGAACAATCTTCCTGCATCTAGCCTGTCCAATCCCTTTAGGATTTTATATGTTTCAATCAGATCTCCCCTCAATCTTCTAAATTCCAACGAGTACAAGCCCAGTTCATCCAGTCTTTCTTCATATGAAAGTCCTGCCATCCCAGGAATCAATCTGGTGAACCTTCTTTGTACTCCCTCTATGGCAAGGATGTCTTTCCTCAGATTAGGGGACCAAAACTGCACACAATACTCCAGGTGTGGTCTCACCAAGGCCTTGTACAACTGCAGTAGTACCTCCCTGCTCCTGTACTCGAATCCTCTCGCTATAAATGCTAGCATACCATTCGCCTTTTTCACCGCCTGCTGTACCTGCATGCCCACTTTCAATGACTGGTGTATAATGACACCCAGGTCTCGTTGCACCTCCCCTTTTCCTAATCGGCCACCATTCAGATAATAATCTGTTTTCCTATTTTTGCCACCAAAGTGGATAACTTCACATTTATCCACATTAAATTGCATCTGCCATGAATTTGCCCACTCACCCAACCTATCCAAGTCACCCTGCATCCTCTTAGCATCCTCCTCACAGCTAGCACTGCCACCCAGCTTCGTGTCATCCGCAAACTTGGAGATGCTGCATTCAGTGATCTAGGAATGGCTTCTTCCCTTCCTCCATCAGATTTCTGACGGTCCGTGGACCAATGAACTCTGCCATGGTTGGTCCCAAGCCCAGCTGTGAAAGGAGGAGGGCTGGGCATGGGGCTAGCAAACAATCCTGTAAAAACCCAGAGCTGCAGAAACACTAAAGACCTCATTCCTGGAAGAGCAAGGATCTTCACCTAGAAAACATAAGATGGGCTATACCTGGGGACAAGCTGAAAGACAGGCCCAGGGCAGAGCACTCTGGCGAGCTGCTGTTGGTGACCTCTGCCCTGGTTGGGGTTGGGAAGATGGATCCATAAAGACTCCCTTGTAATTCCTTTCTTTTTATATTTACTTATTTTTACTTATTTATTTGTTTTTTTAAATGAGATACGGTGCAGAATAGGCCCTTCTGGCCCTTCGAGCTGCACCACTCAGCAACCCATCAATTTAATGCTAGTCTAATCACCGGACAACTTACAATGACCAATTAACCTACTAACCGGTACGTCTTTGAGCTGTGGAAGGGCCACAGGACTTCAAGAGGACACGGAACGACCACTCTCAGTTGAACATCGATGACTCTTCCGTAGAGATCGTTAAAACCACTAAATTTCTTGGTGTTCACCTGGTGGAGAATCTCACCAGGTCCCTCAACACCAGCTCCACAGCAAAGAAAGCCCAGCAGCGTCTCTACTTTCTGTGAAGGCTGAGAAAAGTCCATCTCCCACCCCCCATCCTCACCACATTCTACAGAGGTTGTATTGAGAGCATCCTGAGCAGCTGCATCATGGCCCGGTTCAGAAATTGCACCATCTCAGATCGCAAGACCCTGCAGTGGATAGTGAGGTCAGCTGAGAAGATCATTGGGGTCTCTCTTCCTGCCATTACAGACATTTACACCACACGCTGCATCCGTAAAGCAAACAGCATTATGAAGGACCCCATGCACCCCTCATACAAACTCTTCTCCCTCCTGCCTTCTGGCAAAAGGCACTAAAGCATTCGGGCTCTCACAACCAGACTATGTAACAGTTTCTTCCCCCAAATCATCAGACTCCTCAATACCCAGAGCCTGGACTGACACCAACCTACTGCCCTCTACTGTGCCTATTGTCTTGTTTATTATTTATTGTAATGCCTGCACTGTTTTGTGCACTTTATGCAGTCCTGGGCAGGTCTGTAGTCTAGTGTAGCTTTTGTGTTGTTTTACGTAGTTCAGTGTAGTTTTTGTATTGTTCATGTAGCACCATGATCCTGAAAAACTCCTTACAGGCAGGAGCAGGAACAGAAACTGGGTCACCTGCACTGTAAGGTATTGAGCTAAACACTGCGCTAGTGTACCATGTTATTTTTGTGATTCATAGCAATCTCATTTCTTTGCACTGTACTGCTGTTGCAAAACAGCAACCTTAATGTCATCTAAGTCAGTGATAATAAATCTAGCTCTGATTCTGATTAACTTGGACGTGATGGCAAAGAGGTTCATTTTCTGATCTGTGCCAAGGCTCACCAGCCAGGCATTCCCAATTCCCTTCTGTTCTCCCGTGCATTTGCATGAAGACCAGCTGACTCAGCACCAAAGTGTCACACAATGTGCATTGATGATGTCTGAAGTCTTTTCAGCAGCTCACTGAGGCAAAATGCAATGGCACAGATTCATTGCAGAGGCTGGACAAAGAAAAAAAAAATTCCCTTGGCAGTTAGATTAGAAAGCGAGCCTGCTCCTTCTTTGCTGAGCAGAGCCGCAATTAAACTGAGAACGTGTGAGTGCACCGTCAGGCATGCCTGAACCACTCCAGGCAAGGTACTGTTGCTAGATTGGGAGAGTTCAGTGCGTGGTACGGACTAATGGAATTCTGATACAGGATAACTCAGTTATTTAGTCCACAATTATCTGCCTTCTCCTCGTCCATTAGGAAAGTTGAGTGCCATTTTTACTGTGTGAATGTGAATCAATTAGTGGAATTTCTTCCTGGAGTTAGAAGGTTCAAACCAACTCCACAGAGTTCAGTTCAGAAATGTAGGTTATCATTCCAGTGCAGTTTTAAGTGTGACCCACTGGGAAGGGATGCCTTCCATAGGAAGAATTAAACATATGTAACACGCTGTGAGGTTTCACTGCTAAGGCTAATGTAATGGCTTCTAGGTAATGTTTCACTGCTAAAGTAATGGCTTATCTGTAGCAGCAATGTTTGGGTTACGACTAGAGATAATGGGGCTTTGGCATATATGTTATCCAATGGGAGAAATGTTGTTCTTTCTTGTGAGTCTGGAGGAGAGATTTTCATGGTCTTTCATCGGGGAGCAATGGAGAGCGAGTCGGAAGACCATCAGACGGAGTGGATTGAGGAGCGAGGGTCGGAGGGCCGGCTGCGCTTGGAAGTCGATGGGAACAAATGAACAAACAGTGAGCTCCAACGATGTGCAATAGACTTTTTCCTTAAAATGGGCCCCTTTACTTTTTATTTTCTCTACTAACCCTCTATCCAGATTAAGATTTATAAAGTTCAATCAGTTAATTGCATATGGTGTGCTGTCTGATATTTTGCGGTGCAGATTTGTAACCGGGCAACACATCACGCAGCACCCACACAAACGAGATTTCTCAGTTTGGCGGGGCCAGAAGTTGTTTTCCCCTAGACGAACATGTGCTGCTCGAGCCTGAGGGTTACACGTAGAACATACAACATAGAATATCCATTCATTATGTGATGTGTCGTATAATGTGGATGATTATGGTCTTGGCTATAATTATTCTTGGCAAACTTTTCTACATAAGTGGTTTGACATTGCCTTCTTCTGGGCAGTGTCTTTACAAGACGGGTGACCCCAGCCATTACTAATACTCATCAGAGATTGTCTGCCTGGTGTCAGTGGTTGCATAACCAGGACTTGTGATATGCACCAGCTGCTCATACGATTATCCACCAATGCTCTCTCGAATTTGCAATGACCAGTGTGTGCAAAAATCTTGCGCTGTGCAATTTCTCGCCGAATGACAACAATATGTGCACACTGAATAATTTCTTCAATAATAGCAGTATAAATAAGCCAGTTCTAAAATCAGCAGACAAATCATTGCAAATTCCACGTTGTCAGCATCGTTCGCATCAGATATCGGAAAAGGAAATGTGATTGTGTACAATGGTGAAATGTACTTAACATGCCAACGAGGTAAAGGGTGACGACCTTTTGTGTGCAGTTTACATTCCTTTGCATGCGCGCACACACACACACACACACACACACACACACACTCGCACGTGCACGCATACATACACACGTGCGCACACATGACCCTAATCGAGCAGGCAGTCTAAGCAGGTGCTACACCTTGCCCAAGGGTGATCTGAAGGCCAGCGGAGGGACCCCCTTTGATAGAGAGATATCTTCACCCTGCCACCCAAATAGAACTTTACAGCACAGTAAAGGCCCTTCAGTTCACAATGTTGTGCCAACCTTTTAACTGACTCCAAGGTCAATCCAACTTTTCCCTCCCACATAGGCCTCCATTTTTCTTTCATCCATGTGCCTAAGCATCTCTTAAATGCCCCTAAAATATCTGCCTCTACCATCACCCTGGCAGCAGTAATTTATTTTACACAGGGAGTGGTGGGTCTGTGATGCCAGGAGTGGTAGTGGAGGTGGCTACATTGGAGACAGTTCGGTGACTCTTGGATAGGGACGTGGTGGTAGGTGTCTGCTTTAAGGCTTTTGTATCTTCTGTCCAATGGGAAAGGTGTAACATGGGACAGAAAACATTGACTATGAATAAGCATATTAATCATTTTATTTACAAACAGTAAAAGATTCAAACAAACATTTAAGTTACACAAAAGACTGAACTAAATATTCAACAAACAGGTACTTAGCAAATATTGCACGTGGAGCATACCTTCCTGATGGTTCCATGAAACATGCCCTGGGGACGAAGAAAAGGCAAAAAAGAGAGTGAACCTCCCATACTCTTGTACCCCCAGGGCACCCAGAAATTGGTGCCATGCTACGCAATCCAACCAATGGGAAAGAGCAGCAGTAGTTTTTAAACAGACTAGTCAATGACAGACACAGTTTCCACCGGTAAATAAGACACATCCCCCCCCACACTACAAAAGGAGAGAAGGGAGGATGTCCACACTTCAAGAATCAGCTCACCACCATCTTCCCAAGGAAATTTAGGGATGAGGAATTAAACACTGGCTCAAACTGAAATACATGGGGATAATCTCATCCTTCAAATGAATTGATGAAACTCAGCCCAATAAACAGCAATGATGCAGGGTTAGCATTTTTATTTATTCTCCTTGAAGAAACACTTATCCATATACAGATCAATCTCATTCAAAGTATCTTTATTATCTAGGTATGTATACCATGCCGAGAGTCATCCTCCTACAGGCAGTCACAAACCAAAAATACAGCGTGGAACCCATTCGAAGAAACATCAAACACCCAACGTGTGAAAAAAGAACGAACCACACAAATGAGAAAAAGCAAGCAAATAGCAGGCAGAATATTAAACAACAAACGCAGAGTCCTGGAAACAGTCTAGGAATGTTCGGTTTAGTTCAGTTCAGTTTGGCGCTATGTCGTTTGCAGAGCCAGTCCACACCAAAGCACTGAAGCTCATTTGTTCGCACTTGATTGCTGACCTTATAGATGACAGCAAAATTTTAATGTTAATAGGACTTTGAATGTATTGATTTTGCTGGTTTTCCCAAATTCCATTTTGTTGCATCGAGAGACATTGTGAGTCAATGCATATTTTAACTGGTTTATATAAACATCAAAGTTCTTAATGCGCTGAGCGCAAATAAAATTCAAAGACACATCTCCAAACTGAACAGAAAAAACGAGCCCTTTCTATGTGTGTTATGATAAAAAGCTTCAATTAAAAAACACAAAAATATGTTACTAATTGGATAGTTTCTTTAACTCCATCAGCAAATCAATGTTTTTTAAAGTAGGATTTTCAAAAATATATGCAATTTGCTGACTTTTGGAAGTCACATTTGAATACTGTTAGAATGCACAGAATGAAAGTCTACCCATAACCCACTCACTTTATATACAATACAGTCACCTAAGTTATTTATTCTCCAATTATCTGCCTTCTCCCTGGTCCATTAGGGAAGTTAAGTGCTAATTTTCACAAATATTGGTGCTGGCCATGTTTAAGAATGCAGATTCTATTTTGAAAGATGGCTGGAACTGCAGGCTGAAACTGTTACTAAGCTTGCTCTATGTTGAGAATCCCAGATTAGTACTGGTACAGGCTTGGCACTGTGTTTGAGAGGTAAGAGGTGAACTGCTGTTCGCTGGGGTCTCCAGAGGAAGCTTGGTTTTGGGTGAAGCTACAAATTAGGCAAAAGCAAGTTAGCAGCAAGTTATTTATGGTTCATTTAATTAAAGTGAAACAGGATTGGATAAAGTGCAAAATACTTGAATAATTTAGTCACCATTGAGATATCAATTTCACCTCCAGGGTGTTTTCATTATCCAGTAATTGGAGGTTTATGGTGAATCATCAAGAATACACTATAAAGAACCATATTGTCAGTAAACTACTGATATTGAGTCTGATAAAGCCAGAATCAATCCTTTTGTTTATTGAGGTACAGTGCAGTACAGGCTCTTCCAGCCCCTTGAGCCACGTTGCCTAGCAACCCCCGATTTAATCCTGGCCTAATCATAGGACACTTTACAATGACCAATTAATCTACCAACTTTGGACTGTGGCAGGAAATCAGAGCACCCGGAGGAAACCCACGTGGTCACGGGGAGAACGTTAAAACTCCTTACAGCAGAGGCGGTAACTGAACCCGGGTCACTGGTACTGTAAAGCGTTGTGCTGACCTCTATGCTACTGTGCCGTCCCTTAAGAGCAAAGCGCATGAGGTGCCCTTCAAGAGATAAGCACACGAGATGCTGCAGATGCTAGAAACCTTCAGCAACACACGGAAATGCTGGTGGAACTCAACAGCATCTATGCAGGGGAATAAAAAGACAAGGTTTCAAGCTGAGACCCTTCATCAGGATCTAGTGAACCCTGATGAAGGGCTTGACGCGAAATGTTTACTGTTTGTTCCCCTCTATAGATGCTTCTTGACTTGATGAGCTCCTCCGGCATTTTGTGTGTTCTTCAAGAGCCAAAATCTTTTCCTTAATGTTCATTGGTAAATTAGCTTATAATTGTTTCATGTACTAAGGCACAGTGACAAACTTTGTTTTACATGCCATCCATAAAGATCATTTCATCACATCAGCGCATCAAGGTAGCTCAAGGGAAAATAATAAGAGAATGCAGAATAAAGTGTTATAGCTGTAAAGTGCAGTTCAGGCAGACAATAAGGTGCAAGAACGCAAAATGCTAACTTCTGCAGGCAATAGTCCATTTAATCATGCTAAGGAATCATTCATAGCTCTCTAACAGAGGGGATAGGCAATTCCCTTGAACCTAGTGGTAAGTCCTTTCAGTGGTTTGTACTTTCAGCCTGATGAGATGAGGAGAAATAATGTCTGGATGGGTATGGTTTTTGATTATGTTGGCTATTTTATCAAGGCAGGAGAAGTAAAGACAGAGTGCATGAAGGGGGAGGCTAGTTCCTGCGATGTGATGTGCTGAGCTGTGTCCATAATTCCCAGCAGCTTCTTGCAGTCTTGGGCAGAGCAATTGCCGTACCAAGCTGTGATGCATCCGGATGGGATGTAAAAATTGGTGAGGTCAAAGTGGACATGCCAAATTTCTTTACTCCCCTGCAGCAGAAGAGAGCAAAAGACCATAAGATATTGGAGCAGAATTAGGTCACATGGCTCATTGAGTCTGCTGCCATTTCATCATGCCTGATCCATTTTCCTCTCAGCCCTAATCTCCTGCCTTCTCCCTGTAATCCTTCATGTGATGACCTAATCAAAAATCTATTAGCCTCTGCCTTAAATATATCCAATGTCTAGGCCTCTATAGCTGCCTGTGGCAATGAATTTCACAGATTCACCACGCTCTGGCTATAGAAATTCCACCTCATCTCCATTCTAAATGGACTTCCCTGCACTCTGAGGCTCTGTCCTTTAGTCTTAGACACTCCCAACATAGGAAGAATTTTTCTCCACATCCACCCTGCTGAAACCTTTCAACACTTGATAGGTTTCAATGAGATCCTCCCTCATTCTTTTGAATTCCAGTGGGTACAGGCCCAGAGCCATCAAATGCTCCTCATATGATAAGCCTTTCAATCCCGGAATCATTTTCACGAACCTCCTTTGAACCCTCTCCAATGTCAGCACACCTTTTCTTAGATAAGGGCCCAAAACTGCTCACGATATTCCAAGTATGATACACTTTCTTAGCCGTGATGTCAACATGTTTGGACCAGAACAGGCAATTGGTGATGTTCACTCCTAGAATCAAAAGCAGAATCAGGTTTAATATCACTGGCATATGTTGTGAAATTTGTTAACCTTGCAGCAGCAGTACAATGATATACATTGATAAATAAACACAGAAGAAAAACTGAGTTACATTAAGTAGTTATATCTATTAAATAGTTAAATTAAAATTAGTAGTGCAAAAAAAAGGAAATAAGAAAATAGTGAGGTAGTGTTCACAGGTTCAATGTCCATTTAGAAATTGAATGGCAGAGGGGAAGAAGCTGTTCTTGAATTGCTAAGTGTGTGCCTTCAGGCTCCTGTACCTCCTTCCTGATGGTAACAGTGTGAATAGGGCATGTCCTGAATGGTGGGGATCCTTAATGAAAGCCATTGCTCCTTGAGGATGTCTTGGATTCTGCAGAGGCTAGTACCCATGATGGAGCTGACGAATTTTACAATTTCTGCAACTTACTTTGATCTTATGTAATAGCACCCCTCCCCCCACACCAGATGGTGGTGCAGCCAGTCAGAATACTCTCCACAGTACACTTGTATCTCCACAACTCCTAATGAAATATGGCTGCTGTCTTACCTTCTTTATAGCTGCATCAATAAATTGTGTCAAGGTTAGAGATCAGAGATATTGACACCCAGGAATTTGAAATTGCTCACTCTCTCCACTTCTGATCCCTCTTTGAGGAACTTGAAGCTCTCAATGCTCTCAAAACTCCTGACCTCAGCACCCTTGATGTAGACAGGAGCATGTTCTCCGCCATGCTTCTTGTAGTCAATGACCAGCTCTTTTGTTTTGCTGACATTGAGGAAAAGGTTGTTGTCATGACACCAGGCTTGCTATCTCCTTCCTATGTTCCGATTATTGTTATTTGAGATTTGGCCAAATACGGTGATGCCTTCTGCAAACTCATGGGCGGGGTTAGAGCAGAATCTGGCCATACAGTTTTGAGTGTAGGAGGCCAAGGATGCAGACTTGTGGGGCACCAGTGTTGAGGATAATTGGGGTGAAAGTGTTGCTGCCTATCCTAAACTCTAGAGATTTTGCAGATGCTGGAAATCCAGAGTAACACCTGCAAAACATGAACACAAAAGTTCCTGCAGATGTTGGAAATCCAGAGCAACGCACACAAAATGCTGGGTTAAATCAGCAAGTCAGGCAGTATCTATGGAGAGGAATGAAGTATTGGTGTTTTGGGTCAAAACCCTTCAGCGGGACTGGAAAGGGTAGGGGAAGAAGCCAGAATGGCTGCCTATCTTTACTGATTACGGTGCGTTGGTCAAGTCAAAGATCCAGTTGCAAAGGTAGGTGTTAAGTCTCAATTTATTCATTATTAATAATAATGATGTTTGAAATTGGCATGTTTGTTTTCAGATTTCTCTGCAGCCTCTCTTTTCCTGCTTGACTACCTCCTCACATCCTATAAATCCCCAAGATACTTACGCTGTTCCGGCTTGGGATTCTTGAGCACCTAACTCTTCAGCCGCAGAGACCTTATGTTCTGGAAGGTGGTGTCAAGCAAGTCTCTTGAGAAGTACAGGGATGTAGGACTGCACTGAAGAAGGAAATCAGGAGCACAAAAAGGGGATTCTATATTAAGAGTCAAAAGGAAACTTGGGAAAATGTAGGTCCCTTAAGGATCAGTGTGAAGCCACAGGAGATGGGGGAGGTCATAAATATAAACTTCTCATCTGCACACACTGTGGAGCAGGTCATGGAAGCTAAGGAATTCAGGGAATAGAACATTAGATGAGTTAGTGTTAGGGTGATTATTCAATGAAATAAAAGAATTAAGGCAAGTGTTTGTAGTGATATGATATGGGTTTCTATTGCAAACAGATGTTTCTACATGGTATGGACAGTTCTCAGGAATAGGACTCTTACCTAAGCCGGGGCCTGACTGTACTTCTTCACGCGCTGTAACTTGCCGGGGCAACACAGCAGCATAATAGTTATCACAAGGCTTTACAGAACCAGCGATCCAGGTTCAATTCCCACCACTGCCTGAAATCTGTTTGTGTGAGTTTCCTCCAGGTTTTCCAGTTTCCTTCCATAGTTCAAAGGTGTACTGGTTGGTAGGTTCATTGGTCATTGTAAATTGTCCTGTGAGTAGGCCGGAATTAAACTGGGTGTTGCTGGGCAGCACAGCTTGAAGGGTCTATTCCGTGCAGCATGTCAATGAGTAAGTAAATAAGCAAGCAAACAAACAAATAAATAAATATTTACACTCTTCCATTTCTGGCTTCCTGAATCCAGTTCTTGCAAGTTGCAAAGTTGATTTTATTGTCATCTGACAGGTGTAATAAAAACTTACTAGCAGCAGCATCACAGGCACATACTGTAGCAGCATATACACAACATGAGACCATAAGATATAGGAGCAGAATTAGGCCATTTGGCCCATCACGTCTGCTCTGCCACTTCACCATGGCTGATCCATTTTCCCTCTCAGCCCCAGTCTCCTGCCTTCTCCCCATTCACAACATTCCACAAGAAAAACATAAACTTAGATCAGTGGTACAAAACTTATACAAGAAAGAACACAATTATAACAGAAAAATGGTGTCCATTGTCTTGCAAGGCTGAGGATCAAGAGTTGGAAATGGGATTGATTTGAAAAATTCATTCTAAGCTGGTGATGGCTTAATGGGTCATGAATTTTTATGTTCTATGATTCATTTCACTCCTATTTAACATCCAAGTGGTTTAGCTAGTAATATTTAACACCAGGTTTAACAGAGACTGCCGATTGAAATAGCTATACTTGTGTTCAAAGTTCAAAGTAAAATTTATTATTAGAGTACATGCATGTCACCACATACAACCCTGAGATCTTTTTCTGCGGGCATACTTAGCAAATCTATAGAACAGTAACTGTAAACAGGATCAATGGACAACAAACTGTGCAAGTATAAATAAATAGCAATAAATAACACACATGAAATACAAAATAAAGAGTCCTTGAAGTGAGACCATTGGTTGTGGGAACACCAGAAGTAGAATGAGTGTAGTTATCCCCTTTTGTTCAAGAGCCTGGTGGTTGAGGGGTAGTAACTGTTCGTGAACCTGCTGGTGTGAGTCCTGAGGCATCTGTATCTTCTATCTGGTGGCAGCAGCGAGAAAAGAGCATGGCCTGTTTAGTGAGGATCTTTGAGGATGGATGCTGCTTCTGTACGGCAACGCTTCATGTAGATGTGCTCAATGGTTGGGTGGTTTTTACCCCTGATGGACTGGGCCGAAATCTCTAGGCATTGGTATTCCCATACCAGCCCATAACGCAGCTAGTCAGCACACTTTCCACACACATCTATAGAAGTTTGTCAAGGTTTTTGATGTCACGCCGAACCTCCACAGACTCCAAAGGAAGTGGAGGCGCTGTCCTGCTTTCCTCGCAATTATATTTACATGATGGGTCCAGGACAGCTCATCTAGGATAGTGACCACCAAGAATTTAAAGTTTCTGACCCTCTCCACCTCTGATCCTCTGATGACTACTGGCACATGGAGCTCTGGTTTCCCTCTCCTGAAGTCTACAATCAGTTCCTGGTCTTACTGACATTGAGTGAGAGGTTGTTGTTATTACAACGCTTAGCCAAATTTTCAGTCTCCCTCCTGTATGTTGATTCATCACCACCTTTGATACAGCCCACATCACTGGTATCATCAGCAAACTTGTATATGGTGTTGGAGCTGTACTTAGCCGCACACTCACAGGTGTAAAGCAGGTAGAGCAGGGGTTAAGCACACATCCCTGTGGTGCTCCAGTGCTGATGGAGATTGTGGAGGAGATGTTTTCACCAATCAGAACTGACTGAGATCTACAAGTGAGGAAATATAGGATAGAATTGCACAAGAGGATACTGAGGCCCAGGTCCTTGGGGGGAGGGGGCTGAAGGGTGATAGATAGGACATATCGAGAGGTAGTTACACCCAAGGTGCAGGACACAGGAAACTGAGTGACAGTCAGGAAGGAGAAAGGGGTTAAGGAGCCACTGCAGAGTACCACTGTGTCCATCCCCCTCAACAACAGGCATACCACTTTGGATATTGTCGGGGGGCGGTGGGGGATGACCTTACAGAGAAAAGTTATGGAGGTCGAGTCTCTGGCACTGAGTCTGCCTCTGTGACTCAGAAGGAAAGGATTGAGAAGATGCACACTGTAGTGATAGGGGTTTCGTTGGTTAAGGGAATGGACAGGAGGTTCTGTGGGTGAGAACAAGATTCATGGATGGCATGTTGCCTCCCAGGTGCCAGGGTCTGGGATATCACGGATCAATTCCTGAGCATTCTTAAGTGGGAGGGTGAACAGTCAGAAGTCGTGGTCCATGTGGGTACAATACATGGGTAGGACGACTGATGAGGTTCTGCAAAGGGAGTTCAGGGAGTAGGTGCTAAGTTAAAGGGCAGGACCTCCAGGATTGTGATGTCAGGATTGCTACCCATGCCAAGTGCTAAGTGAAGCCAGAACTAGGAAGATTATACAGTTTAATACATGGATAAGGAGTTTATGTAGGAGAGAGGACATAAGATTTTTGGATCATTGGGCTCTCTTCCAAGGAAGGTGGGACCTGTACAGAAAGGACAGTTTGCACCAGAACTGGAGGGGGACTAATATCCTAGTGGGAAGGTTTGTTAATGCTGCACGGTGGGATTTAAACTAGAGTTACAGGGGGATGGGAACCAGAGAGCCTGAACAGTTAGTGGTGAGGTTGTGGAGACAGATATTGGTAAGACATCAGGCACAGCTAGGAATCAAAAGGTTGGGCATGCTGAGACAAAATCAAGAAGGGTGAATACAGGACTGAAGGTGTTGTATCTGAATGTGCAAAGTATACAGAATAAAGTAGATGAACTTGCAGCACAGTTGCATATTGGTAGGTATGATGTTGTTGGCATCACAGAACCATAGCTGAAAGATTATAGCCGAGAGCTTAATGTCCAAGGGTACACAGTGTATCGAAAGTATAGGTAGGAAGGCAGAGGGGACAGTGTTGCTCTGTTGGTAAAAAATGAAATCAAATCATTAGAAAGAGGTGACATAGGGTCAGAAGGTGTTGAATCATTGTGGACAGAGCTAAGGAACTGCAAGGGTAAAAAGACCTCGATGGGAGTTGTATGCAGACCCCCAAACAGTAGTAAGGATATTGCCTACAAATTGCAATGGGAGATAGAAAATGCATACCAAAAGGGCAATGATACAATAGTCATGGGGGACTTCAACATGCAGGTAGATTGGGAAAATCAGGTTTGTGCCAGATTCCAGGAGAGGGAATTTCTAGAGTGCCTACGAGATGGCTTTTTAGAACAGCTTGTGGTTGAGCCCACGAGAAGATCAACTATTCTGGATTGGCTGTTGTGCAATGAACCAGAATTGATTAGAGAGCTTAAGGTAAAAAAGCCCTTCAGGGAAAGTGATCATAATATGATCAAATACACCCTGAAATCTGAGAATAAGAAGCTAAAGGCAGATGTGTCAATATTACAGTGGAGTAAAGGGAATTATAGAGGCATGAGAGAGGAGTTGGTCAGAAGGTAAGGATGAAGGCAGAGCAGGAATTACTGGAATATCTATAAGCAATTCAGACGGCATAGGATATATATGTCTTAAAGATGAATAAGTATTCTAAGGAAAAGATGACACACCGTGGCTAACAAGAGAAGGCAAAGCCAACATGAAAGCCAAAGGGAGGGCATATAATACAGCAAAAATTAGTGGGGTTAGAGAATTGGGAAGCTTCTAAAAGCCAACAGACGGCAACTAAAAAGTCATTAAGAAGGTAAAGATGGAATACGAAAGTAAGCTATTCAATAATATTAAAGAGGACATCAAAAGTTTCATCAGTTGCATAAAGTGTAAAAAAGAGGCTAGTATGAATATTGGACCACTGGAAAATTGTGCTAGAGAGGTAGTATGGGTGAACAACAAAGTAAGAGATGAACTGAATAAGTATTTTGCATCAGTATTCACCGTGGAAGACACTAGCAGTATGGTGGAAGTTACAGGTGTCAGGGATCTTGAGGTGTGTGAAGTTACCATAACTAGAGAGAGGTTCTTGGGAAACTAAAGGTCTTAAGCTAGGTGAGTAACCTGGACCAGATGGTGCACAGCCCAGAGCTCTGAAAGAGGTAGCTGAAGAGATTGTGGACGCATTAGTATTGATCTTTCAAGAATCACCAGATTCTGGAATGGTTCTGGAGGACTGGAAAATTGCAAATGTCACTTTACTCTTTAAGAAGGGAGAGAGGCAGAAGAAAGGAAACTAGGCCAGTTAATCTAACCTCAGTGGTTGGGAAGACATTGGAGTTGATTATTAAGAGTGAGGTCTTAGGGTACTTGGAGGCACATGATAAAATAGGCAGTAGTCAGCATTGTTTCCTTAAGGGAAAATCTTGCCTGGTAAATCTGTTGTAATTCTTTGAAGAAGTAACAAGCAGGTTAGACAAAGGAGAATTGATTGATGTTGTGCACTTGGATTTTCAGAAGGCCTTTGATTAGGTACCACACATGAGGCTGCTTAACAAGGTACGAGCCCATGGAATTACAGGAAAGATTCTATCATGGATAAAGGAGTGACTGATTGGCAGGAGGCAAAGAGTGGGAATAAAGGGAGCCTTTTCTAGTTGTCTATCGGTGACTAATGGTGTTCCACGGGAAGCTGCTGAGACCGATTCTTTTTATGTTATATGTCAATGATTTGGATGATGGAATTGATGGCTTTGTTACAAAGTTTGCAGACAAAATGAAGATAGTTGGAGGGGCAGGTAGTTTTAAGGAAGTAGAGAGGCTACAGAAGGACATAGACAGACCAGGAGAATGGACAAAGGAATGGCAGATGGAATACAGTGTCGGGAAGTGTATGGTCCAGCACTTTGGTAGAAGAAATGAAAGGGTTGACTATTTTCTAAATGGAGAGAAAATACAAAAAACTGAGGCGCAAAGGGATTTGAGGAGTCCTCATACAGGATTCCCTAAAGGTTAATTTGCAGGTTGAGTCAGTGGTGAGGAAGGCAAATGTGATGTTAGTATACATTTCAAGAGGACTAGAATATAAAAGCAAGGAAGTAATTTTGAGACTTTATAAAGCACTGGTGAGGCCTCACTTGGAGTATAGTGAGCAGGTTTTGGCCACTTTTCTTAGAAAGGATGTGCTAAAACTTGAGAAAGTTCAAAGGAGGTCCACAAAAATGATTTCCAGGATTGAACGGCTTGTCATATGAAGAATGTCTGATGACTGTGGGCCTGTATTCACTGGAATTTATAAGAATAAGGGGTGACCTCATTGAAACCTATTGAATAGTGAAAGGCCTTGTTAGGGTGGATGTTGAGAGGTTGTTTCCTATGGTGGGAGAGTCTATTACCAGAGGATACAGCCTTAAAATAGAGGGATGTCCTTTTAGAACGGAGGAATTTCTTTAGCCTGAGAGTGGTGAATCTGTGAAATTCTTTGCCATAGGCAGCTGTGGAGGCCAAGTCTTTATGTATATTTAAGTCAGAGGTTGATAGATTCTTCATTGGTCAGGGAATGAAGGAATACAGGGAGAAGACAAGAGATAGGGGTTGAGAGGAAATTTAGATTGGCCATGATGAAATGGTGGAGCAGACCCGATGGGCCAAATGGCCTAATCCTCTATTTTATGGTCTTATGATCTTGGAGTTCACTGATTAGTTTTGAGGAGATGATAGTGTTAAATGCTGGGCTGTAATCGATAAAGAGCATCTTGATGTATGCACCTTTGCTGTCCAGGGTTGTGTGAAGAGCTAGTGAGAAGGCATATGCCCCCTGCTATATTCATTGTACACCCATGATTGCGTAGCCAAGTTTCCATCAAACTCAATATATAAGTTTGCTGATGACGCAAAAATTGCAGGCCGTATCTCGGGTAATGACGAGTTTGAGTACAGAGAGGAAATTAAGAACCTGGTGGCATGGTGCGAAGACAATAACCTATCCCTCAACGTCAGAAAGACGAAAAAATTGGTTGTTGACTTCAGAAGGAGTAGCAGACCGCACGACCCAATTTACATCGGTGGTGTGCAAGTGGAACAGGTCAAAAACTTTAAGCTCCTCAGGGTTAATATCACAAATGACCTGACTTGGTCCAACCAAGCAGTGTTCACTGCCAAGAAGGCCCACCAGCGCCTTTACTTCCTGAGAAAACTAAAGAAATTTGGCCTGTCCCCTAAAACTTTCACTAATTTTCATAGATGCACCGTAGAAAGCATTCTTCTAGGGTGCATCACAACCTGGTATGGAAGTTGTCCAGTCCAAGACCGAAAGAAGCTGCAGAAGATAGTGAACACGGTGCAGCACATCACACAAACCAACCTGCCGTCTGTGGACTCACTTTACACCGCACGCTGTCGGAGCAGTGCTGCCAGGATAATCAAGGACACGACCCACCAGCCAATACACTTTTTGTCCCTCTTCCCTCCGGGAGAAGGTTCAGGAGCTTGAAGACTCATACGGCCAGATTTGGGAGCAGCTTCTTTCCAACTGTGATAAGACTGCTGAACGGATCCTGACCCAGATCTGAGCCGTATCCTCCAAATATCCAGACCTGCATCTCGGTTTTTTTGCACTATCTTACTTCCCATTTTCCTATTTTCTATTTATGATTTATAATTTATTTTTTAATATTTACTAATTTTAACTATTTTTAATATTTTTAAAATTTAATATTTGTAATCCAGGGAGTGTGAAGCGCAGAAGCAAATATCGCTGTGATGATTGTACGTTCTAGTATCAATTGTTTGGCGACAATAAAGTTTAAAGTATAAAGTATGCTGTAGATCTATATTGCCACTCAGACAGGAGCGGATATGCTTCAACATCAGCATCTCAAAACACTTCATCACTGTGAATTACGTGCCACTGGATGATAGTCATTTAGACAGGTCACCATGTTCTTCTTGGGCACCAGTGTGATTGAAACCTTCTGGAGTGAGGAGTTGAAGATATCTGTGAATACACCAGCCAGTTGGTCAGCACAAATCTTCAGCCCTCGGCCAGGTACTCCATCTGGACTGGGTGCTTTCCTTGGATTCACTCTCTTCAAAGCAGCCCGCACATCATCTTCAGATACTGAGACCCAAGGATCATCGGGATACATGGGGGTGCGTGATGGTTCCTCCCTGTTCTGGTGATCAAAGTGAGCAGAGAAGACATTGAGCTGATCTGGAAGTGAAGCTTTGCTGTACACTGTTGAACATAGTTTTAGGATGTGGTTTGGTAATTCAGTCTAATAGAAGCACAAACTGGAAATGTAGGGCAGAATATCTCAGTGGGCTTCAGTCCCACGGTTTCATATCATTTCCTTGAATGGTATTTGCCCATGGTTCCCTGGTGCATCATTAAACAGTTGGCAACCTATTTGAAATAAATTGATTTGAAATTGCCTGCATATAACATATACTGGATTTTTACATAAACGCTCACAGAGAGAAAAATTGCTTACATTCCTTATACACCCTGAGCACAATGAATTACTGTTGAGATACCGACTCTGTTGTAGGAAATACCTTATGCACACAATGCGGGCTCCCACAAACAAGTGAGCAAATATTTTGGTTTTGCTTTTGATTCAGTGATAGATATCAGGCAAGAATCCCCTGATCTTCAGTGAAGTAGTCCCATATAAGACTACAGAGGTACTGTGGAGAGAATTCTAACTGGTTGCATCACCATCTGGTGTGGAGAGGCCACTGCACAGGATTGAAACAAGCTGCAGAGGGTTGAAAGCTCAGCCAGCTCCATCATGGGCACTAGCCTCCCCAGTATTGAGGACATCTTCAAAAGGCAATGTGTCAAAAAGGTGGCATCCATCATTAAGGATCCCCTCCACCTAGGACATGCCCTCTTCTCATTGCTACCATCAGAGAGAAGGTACAGGAGCTTGAAGACATACACACTCAATGTTTCAGGAACAGCTTCATCCCCTCTGTCATCAGATTTTCTGAATATACCATGAATCCCTGAACACCTTCTCAATACTTTTGCTCTTTTCCCTCTATCATATACATATAAAACAGTTATGTGTGTGTATAAATATAGAATGCTTTTCACACCATTCTCTGTAAACTCTAGACACTGTTGTGCATGAAAATCCTAGAAAATCAGCCGTTTCTGAGACTCCCAAACCACTCCGTCTGGCACCAACAATCATTCCACAGTCAAAGTCACTTAGATCACATTTCTACCTCATTCTGATGTTTGGTCTGATCAACAGCTGAACCTCTTGACTGTGTCTGCATGCTTTTAGGCATTGAGTTGCTGCCACACGATTGGCTGATTAGTTATTTGCATTAACAAGCAGGTGTACAGGTGCAACTAATAAAATGGTCATATATATCATAAATATATGATATTGATGCCAATTTATATCAAATTTCTTACTTCTTACTGTACACATGTGAGAGTATCTCACTCCAGTACCCAAAGATGCACTGCATTCTAGATTCCAGCCAACATTTGGGTGAAATATCTCCTCCTGAGATCCTATATAATCCTTTTACTCCTTGTCTTAAATCTATTCCCTCTAGTTTTAGATATGAGGAATGGTTTCCTACAAACAGCCCCATCTACGTCTCTCATAAATTCATGTGACACCTGATGCAGTCCTGATCTCTGAATGCTGCTCAAGATGGATTTCTAACCACAATCTCTTGATTAAATCAAATACCTTTCTTTATCTTCCTGGTAAACCTTCCTCTGGGAAGTCACAGAATTAATAGTTTTAAAAGCAGAGTTGAGATTCAGGTCAACACATCAACCACAGTTCAGAGACAGGGAGAATCATATATCCAAGAAAATTAAAGTTTTCACTCAATAGTTTAACCCTTGAATGCAAACATGTTAGTCATTTTCATTAACTAAATGAGCCCTGCAGAAAACTTTGAAGAGGACCAGTTAAAATAAATAGAAAATCAATCCCATTGACCTCAGAACATATGTCATAAGAAAGGGGGGCAAGAGTCGGCCATCTGGCCCATCAGATCTGCTTGGACGTTCAGTAAGATCGTGACTGACCTGGCTGTGGACTCAGCTCCACCTCCTGCCTTTTACATATAACCTTTAATTCTTCTGCTATGCAAAAAATCTATCTAACTGTGACTTAAATACATTTAATAGGATAGCTTCTTCTGGTTCTCTGGGCTGAGAATTTCAGTTTCACTACTCTTTTGGAAAAGCAATTCCTCCACATTTCCATCTTAAATCTATTCCCCTTAATCTTGAGGCTATGTCCCAGGCAATTCAGTCCCTGCTCAGAGGCTAACCCACTCACCTCCGGAATCAACGGTGGATCTCCTGCACTGCGCCTGCAAAGCCAATATATCTTTCCCCAAGTAAGGACACCAGAACTGCATGCAGAACTCCAGGTGCGGCCTCACCAGTACCCGGTCAATTGCAGCATAATCTCCCTGCTCTACCAATCCATATTCCTTGTTGATAACCTGTTACACCTGGAAATCAACCTTTTGTGATTCATACACAAGCACTCCCAAGCCCCTCTGCACAACAGCATGTTGCAATCTTTCACCATTTAAATAATAACCTGCTCTTTAAATTTCCTTCCAAAGTGACTGATCCTGCATTTACCAATATTGTACCGCAGCTCCCAGACTCTTTGCCCACTCAGTTTACCTATCTATATCTCTCTGCAGACCCTCTGCACAATTTGTTTTTCCACTCACTTTAGTGTCATCAGCAAATTTAGATATGTTACACTTCATCCTCTCTTCCATATTGTTAATGTATATTGTGAACGGTTGCAGACCCAGCACTCTGTTCATCACTGACTGCCAACCAGAGAGATACCCATTTATTTAATCATTTAGAAATCTAGTGCAGAATAGGACCTTCTGGCCCTTCGAGCCACACTGCTCAGCAACTCCTACCAACCCCGATTTAACCCTAATCTAATCACAGGACAATTTATAATGACCAACTCACCTAACCAGTACGTCTTTGGACCGTGGGAGCAAACCGGAGGACCCAAGACAAACCCACATATTCCACGCACAGGGAGGATGTGCAGCGACTCTGTATCCTTTGCTTATGACAGCTTTCTCATATCATTCTTAGTATCACAGTTGAGAGTGGACCAGCCCAAGTGACTGTGTGGTTCAGTATTTTTAGAGCAGCAGCGGTGGTCAAGGGTGTGAGGAAAAAGTTCTAGAGAGCTGAAGCAAACTAATGCTGTAATAGCAAAGGATAGGATGAGAAGGTGGTCATTTCATTTGTAAGTTGTGTTCCATACAGAACAGAACAGAAAGCATTGCTTCAAGTGTGCTGGAGAGGATACAGAGGAAGTTCATGAGAATAATTCTGGGAATGAAATGGTTAATATATGAGGAGCATTTGATGGTCCTGGTCTGTACTTGCTGGAGTTTAGAAGAATGAGGTGGGGGAGGGATCTCACTGAAACCTATTGAATATCGAAAGGGCTAGATACAGTAGATGTGGAGAGGATGTTTCCTGCAGTGGGCGAGTCTAGGACCAGAGGGCACAGCTTTAGAATTGAGGGACATCCATTTAGAACAGAGATGAGAAGGAACTTCTTTAGCCAGAAGGTGATGATTCTGTGGAATTCGTTGCCATAGATGATTCTAGAGGCCAAGTCATTGGGTATATTTAAAGCAGAAGTTGATAGGTTCTTGATTAGTAAGGGCATCAAAGGCTACGGAGAGAAGGCAGGAGAATGGGGTTGAGAGGGATAATAAATCAGCCATGATGGAATGGTAGAACAGACTCGATGGGCTGAATGGCCTACTTTGGTTCCTGTCTCATGGCTTTACAGTCTTACAGAGGATGGCAAGATTTAACTCTGAACTCCGACGTCCTCAGATGTAATTAGATTAGATTAGATTCAACTTTATTGTCATTGTGCCAAGTATAGATACAAAGCCCATGAAATGCATTTAGCATGTGACCAGCAATGCAAAGAATAGTGTTATTTACAAAATAACTGCGAATAAAAAAGTGCTACAGCACACAAATATAAAAGTACTGAGACAGTACAATACGGATGCAATACTGCTTAGCGCTGTGATGGGAGGTTCAGCAGGGTCACAACCTCAGGGAAGAAGCTCTTCCTGTGCCTGCTGGTGTGGGAGCGGAGGCTGCTGTAGCGCCTACCAGATGGGAGGTGAGTGAAAAGTCCATGGTTTGGGTGAGATGCATCCCTGATAATGCTTTTCATCCTGTCCAGGCAGCGTTTACAGTAGATGTTCTCAATGGTGGGCAATTGGGTGCCAATAATCCGCTGGGCAGTTTTCACCACACATTGGGGTGCTTTGTGGTCCGAAATGGGACAATTGCCTGACCACACTGAGATGCAGTTGGTGAGTATGCTCTCAATGGTACAGCGGTAATGGCATTGTGGTAACTGTTATGCACCTGTGCCCAAATCTCTGCCTTCTATTGATTAACTAAACCTCTGCTGGTGCTGGTACATTACCCCCAACTCCATCCATCCTTATCTTATGGATAACTTTTAAGCGGCACCTTATTGAACACCTTCTGGAAATCCAAATATACTACATCCACCTGGACCCCTCAATCCACTGTGCTCATTATACCCTTAAATAATTCCAGAAAGTGTGTCAAACAGGACCTGTCCTTCATGAATCCCTGATGTGCCTATTCAAATATCTCGCTATTTCTTCCTTAGTGAAAGTTTCAATCATTTTCCCAACTATAGATGTTGAACTAACTGGCCTCTGGTCACCTGCCTTTTGCCAACAGTAGTGTGACATTCACTGTCTTCCAGTCCTCTGGGACCTTTCCAGAGATCAGAGAATTTTGCTAAATTATTGCAAATGCATCTACTACAAGTTCTGCCATTTCTTTTAGCACCCTGTTACACATTCTATCAGGACCTGGGGAGATGCTTTCCTTTAAGACCACTAGATTTGCTCATCACTGTGTCTTTAGTGACAGTGATTGTAACATGGCCCTCAAGGTCCTCACCTCCAATCACACTCATAACTTTGGCATGTTAGATGTTAGAAGGCTGATACAAAACAATTGTTCAGGGCTTTGGCCATGTCCACACAACTCATGTTACTTCCCCCCCCTCATCATTCCAGGGACCTCCATTTACTTTTGCCACCCTTTTCCACTTTATAAAGTTAGAAAGCACTTTACTCTCTGATTTTCTACTTTGTGCTTGCTTACTTTCATAATCTGCAGGGATCTGTTCTGGAACCCCTACTCCTTGTGGTTGTTTTTTATATAAATGATTTGATGAAGAAGTGGAAGGCTGGGTTAGTAGGTTTTCAGATGTTACAAAGGTTTGTGGAGCTGTAGATAGTGTAGACGGTTGTCAAAGTTTACAACAGGACTTTGACAGGATGCAGGGCTGGCCTGAGAAGTGGCAGATGGAGTTCAACCTGGAAAACCGTGAAGTGATTTACTTTGGAAGATTAAATTTGAAGACAGAGTACAGGGACAATGGCAGGATTCTTTGCAGTGTGGAGGAACAGAGGGATCTTGGTGTTCACGTGCATAGATCCCTCAAAGTTGATTATGTGGCTAAGAAGGCATATAGTGTGTTGACTTTCATTATTTGCAGGAGTGAGTTCAAGGGCAGCGAGGTAATGTTGCAGCTCCATAAAACCCTGGTTAGACCACATTTGGAATATCATTTTGAGTTCTAGTCCTCTCATTATAGGAAGGATGTGAAAGCTTTAGAGAGATTGTCCAGGATGCTGCCCGGATTAGAAAGCCCGTCTTATAATGATAGGTTCAGCAATCTAGGGCCTTTCTCTTTGGAGTGAAAGAGGATGAGACATGAGTTGATAGAGATGTACAAGATGTCATACAAGGATTATTGTCACTGTAATGTTATAATACAGTGGCCTATGGACAACTCCCACCAGTGATATTTTCCCTTTACTATTACTAATTTCTATCAACATTCTGCTCCTTAGATTTTGTATTGTCTCTTATTACTGATCTGATCTCATCCTTGATTACGAATGATACCCCACTTCCCTTACCTTCCCGTCCATCCTTCCATGTTACCTGATACCCTTGGTTATTTAATTTCCAGTCATTTCCCCCCTACAATCACATTTCTGTAATAGTCACTAATCATCATCATCATCAGGTGCCGTGCCCAGTTTGAGCTTTGACTGCCATGGCCCACACACTCCTGTTTCGGGTCAAGTGGATCAATTCATTGGTATTCATTTCCAGTTCTCTGGCTGCTGTCTCCATCATCATTTGTCTTTGTCTTCCTCTTGCTTTCTTCCCTTCAATCTTTCCCATAATTACAGTACATTCTAACCCCTCTTTCCTAATCACATGTCCAATGAAGTTACGTTGCCTTTTCATGATCTCATACATTATTTCTCCTTTTGTGTTTGCTCTGTTCATGACATCCTCGTTAGATATTCGTTTCGTCCATGATATTGTTTGCATCCTCCTCAAAAACCACATCTCTGCTGTTACAATTCGTTTCCTCATGTTACTAGATATTGTCCAACATTCTGAGCCATATAACATAACTGGATAAATGTAACATTTCAGTACTCTGAGGCGGGTTGTCATGCCTAGTTTGGTACTGGTCAGTATACTCTTCATTCTCGTAAAGGTGTCTTTTGCCATCCGTATTCTTCTTTTGATGTCCAAGTCGCACCTGCCATCTGATCTCACCCAGCTTCCTAAATAGCAAAAGTTCTGTACTTGTTTTATGTCTTCCCCGTTTATTCTCAGCCTGCAGATAGGATTCTCCTTCTTTTTGGATATCACCATACATTCTGTCTTTTTGCAATTGATAGACCCATTTTTGCACTTTCTTCAACAACTATATCAATTAAGTTTTGCAGTTCTCCCTTCGTACTTGCAATTAACACAATGTCATCTGCATATCTGAAATTATTGATGTTTTCGCCACCAACTTTGATTCCCAAGATGTCTCTTATTTTTTGTAATATTGTTTCACTGTACACATTAAATAAATCAGGGGAGAAAACACACCCTTGTCTAACGCCTGTCTTGATTTTTGTTAACTGACTCACTTTTCCATCTATTCTTACAGCAACAGTTTGTTCCCAGTACAGATTTCTGATTAGGCAGAGGTCTTTCGAATCTAGATCTGGAGTTTTCTGTAACATTTCAAATAACTTATTGTGCTTCACTTTATCAAATGCTTTTGTGTAGTCAATAAAACAAACAAACAAATCTTTTTGCACTTCAATAGCTCGTTCTGATGGTATCCTTAACATCAATATTGCATTTCTTGTACCTTTGTCTTTCACAAAACCACATTGTTCTTTACCTATTTCAGCTTGTATCTTACTTTTAGCTCTTGTCATCAAGATTCTTAAAAGTATCTTGGTGATATGACTCATTAAACTTATGGTCCTATGTAATTCACATTCTATTGCTTCAGGTTTCTTAGCAAGAATGATAAATACTGATTTTTTCATCTCTTCTGGTATTATTCCAGTCTCATAAGTGTCATTGATTACATCAGTAAGTTTTTCGATTCCGTAATCTTCAAGGGCGATAATTTGTTCTATTACTAATTCATCAGGACCTGCTGTCTTTCCTTTCTTCATCTTATTTATTGCATTACGAACTTCAGATTTTATAATACTTGGACCTTCAATATTTTTCTTAATTTCTGGTTTTTTGCCTCGATCGTCTTCAAACAATTCCTGAATACACTCAGTCCATCTGTTCATAATCTCATATTTTTCCATGATAATGGTACCGTCCTTTGCTTTCAAACATCCACCTGAAGAACAGAGGAACTTTTTACCAGTGATATTCTTGATTTGTTGATGTAACCTCTTTGGATCAGAAATAGGGATTCTTTCTACTTGCTCACATTCCTGGTTTAACCATTCTTCTTTGGCTTTTTGACATAAGCTTTTAACTTTTTTATCTAAGGACATATATCCTATAGGATTTGCTTTCTTCCGTCTCCTTTCTTCCATTAGATTTTTGATTTCATCTGTCATCCATTTATTCTTTGTGCTTTTTTCTTTTTTAGGAATCACTGACTTTGCTGATTCTACCAAGGCATCCTTTAGATAGTTAAATTTCATTTCTACTTGATTGCTATCATCTTCAACAGATTCTATTTCTAGACTTTGAAATCTATTCCTTACTTCAGTTGTAAATTTTTGTCTTAAGGTTTCTTCTTTAATTAATTGCAAGTAGTCAAGGGATTGTTCAGGTTTTTGCTTCTTTAATTTTTTAAGTTTTACTTTTACATAACATACTACTGGGTTATGGTCACTATTACAGTCAGCACCTGGATATGTTTTGCATTGAGTCACTGAGATTCTAAATCTTTGGTTTATAGTAATAAAGTCAATTTGATTTCTAGTGTTATCACCTGGACTGTTCCAGGTCCACAAGCATCTTGGATGGTTTTTAAAGTGGGTATTCATAATGACCTGATTATTCATCTTGCACCATTCTATCCATTTCTCACCTCTTTCATTTTTTCCTCTAGTCCAAATTTTCCTATGGTATTTCCATCAGCACCTTGTTCTACTTTAGCATTTAGATCTCCCATGACAATAACAATATCTTGAGATTTGTATCCATTCTTTGCTTGTTCAAGCTCTTCATAGAATTTATCTATATCCTCATTTGTTCCATCTGTTGTTGGTGCATATACCTGTATAATTGCTAAATCAAATGGTTGTCTTCTGAATCTAACAAGCAGCACTCTTTCTGATGTTGCCCAATGTCCTAGAACACTTTTTGCCATGTTTTCATCCATAAGAATTCCTACTCCATTAGTATGGGATGTTCCACAAGAATAAATTAGCGTTTTATTTCTATGCTGACATGTTCCAGCAGCTATCCAACGAACTTCACTAATTCCCATGATGTTAATCTTTAGTTTTTCCATTTCATTTATCACATTGTCCAATCTTCCTGCTTGATATAGGGTTCTTGCATTCCAAGTGGCAATAATTTTCTTTTGTGTTACTTGAATTTTATGAGCAGTAGCTTGATGACAGTCGGGGATCCCCTGCTGGCCAGAATCAACCCTACCGAGCGAAGCATCTTCAGAATTGTCCTGAAGATCCTCTTGACACCATTGTTGTGTGATACATTTTGTGAGTTTGACCATGGTTTTCTTAGCAAATAGATTCTAGGAAATCTAGTATCTATCAACAGTGGTTTGCAATTACCTACTGTTGGGCGAACTAAAGAAATCACCATTTCTCTTCCCAAATGTTCATCCACCTGTACTATAGCTGTTGACATTTGAGGTCCTAGCTCATCCGCCTTCTCCTTCATAAGTTCAGTTACTGAACCTGTCGGATCACTAAATCATTCCCTTTTCAAAGTTCAAAGTACATTTACTATCAAGGTATGTATGCAGTATTCAGCCCTGAAATTTGTCTTCTCACGGACAGTCACAAAACAAAGAAAACCAAGGAGCCAACCCATTCAAAGAAAAACATCAAACATCAAACCCCCTCCTCCCCACGCGCAGACAAAAATCAATCAATACATACAATGTGCTGGAGGAGGCAGCATTTCTGGATGGGAATAATAAACAGTCGACATTTTCGGCTGAGACCCTTCACCGCACAAACAGCAACAAAAATAAGATCAAAAACACAAAAGGCATATTTCAGTACAGTTCAGCTCAGTGTTTATTACCCACAGGTTGCCCTGTTCAAAATCACCCTATAATAGTAACAAAAAAAGAGCAACCAGAAATTGTATGTATCATAAAAACTTGAATTTCTACTTTTGTACTGATTCGTGCCACAATTCCACTGACTTTGTTTCGAATGAGACATGCAGCAGCTGCCTCAACCACAAATTCATCCCACAGCAGACTCTTCCAAAACAGTTGAGCTTACTCTTGCAATTTCTAGAAAGTATTGGAATGCATATTTGCATTTATTTTGAATGCTCTTTAAATGAGGAGTCAAATATTTAGAGGCAGACTTGATTATTGATGCAATTGCTCTCACCAGAAGTGGTGAAAGGGCTTCTTATCACAAAAGCAACTCACATTTGCATAATGCTTTTAAAATGTTCCAAGATGCTTCACAGGAGAAGTATCGAACACAAATTGAGACCAAGAGTCATTAGAGGAATTTTACAACCTCTTTGGTTATAGATTGGATCCTTAAAAGAAGTGGGGGTTGGGAGGAATGAGAAAAAGGGGAGTGAGAAAATTGGTTTCTAGAGTGGTATAAGGTATAAGATTGGTATAGCTAGGGGAGGTAGCGGGGACAAGCTCCTACTACCTATTAAATGCTTGCAATGGTGTGCACCTCAAATAGCCTCTGACAACTAAGTCCAGCTCTTGGCCTTCAGGTGTGGTTCAGCTACTAAGATTGGCAGAACTGTTTCTATTGACAGGAGAAGGGGCAAAGGCGGGTTACTGACACCTCAAAACCAGTCGCTTCAGGCAGATGGGGCTCATCAGCCGTGGTTGGCAGGTCATCTAGGAGAAGGAAAACTCTGATCTCAAACTTCTATTGCCTTGTGGCTAAAAAAACTCTGTATTTTTCCTTGGGAATTATTCCCAGAGCTTCGGGTGTAAACCCTGAGGAAAAATCCGGAGCTGGAATCCCTAAGGCAGTCTGACGTTGAGCTCAACATTGACTGGCAACCCCTGCAACGCCGCTGGTGCCGAATTGTATTGGTCTCTGCCATTCCTTTGGATTCATCAGCTGTGTGGAGAGGGGGAGCCCACTGCATGGTAACAGCTTGCTCTCCATATTGAACTTTCCTGGCCTGTGTATCACATAGATAGCTGGGACGCAACACCCGTGATTGACCCCAACCATCTGAGGGCCTCATAAATATTATCATAAATTTGCCCAGATTTATCATATGGATGGTGCGTTCGTCCATCGTCGACGTCGATGAGGATCTCGACACCATTATGATGGTGTTGAGACTAGCACGTGATTTGGATTTAAGTGAGGGAGAGTTGCGCAGCGTCAGCCTCACTCTCTCTTCCCAATTCCCATCTGGATCCAGTGGCAAGACAGAGTTGAGACAGCTGGAGATGGGACTAGGCGCAGTGGATGACCAGGATGTCTTTTGTGTCTTGTTCTGCTCTATATGTTCCAAGACTCTTGCAGAGACCGCCTTCTTGACCATTGGACCTTCCACTGGTCTCGTCCGCTCAATCCGCCGGAGTCTATCTTCACATTCTGGGATAGACAACTCCCTATCTGACCGAGGGTTTGAGACCTGTTGACTCCCTTCACCTGGATTAGCCGGCTTGTCGAAGCCATTGCCCGGGGTGTGGCCGCTGTTGCATGCAAACAGCTACGAGGAGCCACAGGTGAGAGCTGAATGCCAGGTGGGGACTAAAGGTGGACTAACTGCCTTGAAAAGGACACGGCATGTTCCCCCATCAGGGGTGCTACCGTTCCCTGACATCCCATACACCCCTGTACACATGGATGGTACAGACAGGGAAGCACACCAATGCCCATAGAACCATAGAACCAGAGAACATTACGGCACAGAAACAGGCCTTTTGGTCCTTCTTGGCTGTGCCAAACCATTTTTCTGCCTAGTCCCACTGACCTGCACCTGGACCATATCCCTCCATACACTTCTCATCCATGTACCTGTCCAAGTTTTTCTTAAATGTTAAAAATGAGCCCACATTTACCACTTCATCTGGCAGCTCATTCCACACTCCCACCACTCTCTGTGTGAAGAAGCCCCCCCCCCAATGTTCCCTTTAAACTTTTCCCCTTCACCCTTAACCCATGTCTTCTGGTTTTTTTCTCCCCTTGCCTCAGTGGAAAAAGCCTGCTTGCATTCACTCTATCTATACCCATCATCATTTTATATACCTCTATCAAATCTCCCCTCATTCTTCTACGCTCGCGAGAATAATGTCCTAACCTATTCAACCTTTCTCTGTAACTGAGTTTCTCAAGTCCCAGCAACATTCTTGTAAACCTTCTCTGCGCTCTTCCAACCTTATTAATATCCTTCCTCAGTATCAAAGTGGTTAGACAAAGTTATTCAAAGTATTTAAAAAATAAAAGAGAGATATGAGTGGATATAGGACCACTAGAAAATGAGGCCAGAGAAATAATAATACTTCCTCAGAAGCCTAAGGAAATTCAGCAGTAGCCCAAAGATTCTCACCAATTTTTATAGTTGCACAAGAGACAGCATATTATTTGAATGCATCAGAGTTTGCTGTGGCAACTGCTCTGCCCAAGATTATATGAAATTGCAGAGGTTTGCACAGAAACCAACCTCCTCTCCATTGGTCTGTCCGCACCATCCATGTGATAAATCAGGGCAAGTTTATGATAATATTTATGAGGCCCTCGGTTGGTTGGGGTCAACCACAGGTGTTGCATCCCAGCTATCTATGTGATAGACAGGACCCCACCCACCCCAGATATTCTCTCTGCTCCCTTCTTCAGTGTTGAGTGAGTGAAGTTATCCACACTGAGTCAGGAGCCTGATGGTTGCAGGGTGATAACTGTTCCTGAAGCTGATGGTGTGGGGCCGAAGGCTCCTGTGCCTCCTACCCAATGGCAGCAGCAGGAAGAGAGCAGATAATCAGGTTTATCATCATGATTAAACCTGTCACTTTAAGTCATTAAGTTTGTTCTTTAGCAGCAGCAGTACAGTGCAATACATACAGTAATTATTACTTTAAGTTATAATAAGAAATGTATATATATACATATTACTTATTGTAACTTATAGTAACGATTATTTAGATAAATAAAGTGGGAGGACCAGAGGCACAGCCTCAGGATATAAAATTAAATAAGTTGCGCAGAAGCAGAGCAGAAAGTGAGGTAATGTTCATGGATTCATGGTCCATTCAGAAATCTGATGCAATGACCTTCCCAGACAGCTGAGCACACAAAGCAGGCTCACAATCTGGTATAGACAGGGTGCTGCACTGTCACAGGTGCTGACTTACAGAGGAGACTTGTCTGACTCGTAAATAGAAACGCTGGCAAAAGCTCGGCCAGTCAAGCAGCATCCGTAGAGGGAGAAACCAGTTAACATTTCCAGTCAGCGACCCTTCCCTGGAATTGGGGGAAGAGTGAAGGGGTTATGAAAACTGTAACCTCTCCACTTCACCCCTCCAGTTCAAAATGTTAATTGGTTTCTCTTTCCTTAAAAAAACAAACTGTTTGATTGCTGAGTCATAGAATATAGAACATAAAAGATAGAACAGTACAGCACAGTATGTTGTTGTTATGTTGTTCGTCCATCGTTGACGTCGATGAGGACCTGGACACCATTATGATGGTGTCGAGACTAGCGCGTGATTTGTATTTAAGTGAGGGAGAGTTGCGCAGCGTCAGCCTCACTCTCTCTTCCCAATTCCCATCTGGATCCAGTGGCAAGACAGAGTCAGACAGCTGGAGATGGGACTAGGCGCAGTGGATGACCAGGACCTCTTCTGTGTCTTGTCCTGCTCTACAGGTTCCACAACGCTTGCAGAGACTACCTTCTTGACCGTTGGACCTTCCATTGGTCTCGTCCACTCAATCCGCCGGAGTCTGTCTTCACATGCTGGGATAGACAACTCCCTATCTCACCGAGGGTTTGAGACCCATCGGCTACCCTCACCTGGTTTAGCCGGTTTGTCGAAGCCGTTGCCCGGGGTGTGGCCGCTGTCGCATGCAAACAGCTACAAGGAGCCACAGGTGAGAGCTGAGTGCCAGGTGGAGACCAAAGGTGGACTAACTGCCCTGAAAAGGACGCGACATGTTCCCCCACCAGAGGTGCTACCCCTCCCTGACACCCCAGCACAGTACAGGCCCTTCGGCCCACAATGTTGTACCAACCATTTAACCTTCTCAAGATCACTTACCTCCTACATAACCCTCCAGTCTTCTATCACCCATGTACCTATCTAATATTTTTTAAATGTCCGTAACGTATTCACCTCTACCACCACCCTGGCAGGGTGTTTCATGCACCCACCACTCTCTGTGTAAGGACTCTACCTCTGACAGACGTCGCTATACTTTCCTCCAGTCACCTTAAAATTATACCCCCTGGTATTAGCCATTTGCACCTTGGGAAAATAATATCCTTTCTCCATTCTCTGCTTTTATTTCAGATTCAATCATTTACAGCAGCATTTAGTTTTACCCAGCTCTTTGCTAAACAGAAAATACGAACGGGGAGACTTCTCTTCAGTGTTAAGCAACACCGCAAGGATATTTTATAAAAAACACCAGTTAGTCATCTCATTAGCACATCGCTGTTTGTGGGAGCTTGCTGTTTGTAAATTTGCTGTTGTGTTCCCAGATTACAACAGCGAGGAGCGCACTTCACGGGCTGCGGAGCCTCGGGGGGCGTTGAAAGACGCTAAATAAATGCAGGTTGCTCGTACAGTACAGTATTTGGGAGTTCAGCGGCAGCACTGGCTTCCGCACTTCCTCTCACTGGCGCCCGGCAAGTGCGAGACAGGCGCGCAGCCAATGAACCCTGGCGGCAGCTTGTGTAAACGATGAAAGCACGGAGCTGCGTGATGTGAGAAAGAGGGGTAGATCTGGCTGCTGCAGTCTCTTACTAAAATCTGTGCTGAGAGAACAGTGCAGTTGACATTGGCTTTAAAACAAAAAAACACCTCCGGTGGAGTCTGCTGTGAAAGTGATACGCCTCTTCAAAGTGTAGACTAATTAGAACAACAAGGGAGTTGTACCTTGAGGTGACACACATGGTGTATTAGACTACTGTTGTTGTTTTCAGATCAAGCTGTTTGCACACTAAAGGCCTCGAATCATTTGCAACAACCTGGATTAATTATTCGTAAACGCACTTCACTGGAGGCCCAGCGATGAGCTCAGGTGGTGGTTCGTCTATTGGCGTCTGTGTCACTGGTGACTGTATCATTGTGAGAGACACGCAGGCCTGAGAGGCTTGCCCCCGAGAGGAACAGGCGGCACCTGGTCCCCTCCTGCCGATCTGATACTCTGACCCCAATAATATTCACAGACCCGCACCTCAAATTAAAAACATAACAAAATGCGGCAGAGTCACAGCTATACAATCAACTATTTAAAACAAGAATCAAAGAGGTCTAATGACCCCCACGCATTCTGATTACTTCAGGGAAACCTGTAAATAAGCGAAGGGGTGAAGTAATTGAACTTGGTTTCTCTACCCACAATCAGGTTTATTATGACCGGTATGTCTCGTGAAATTTGTTGTCTTTGTGGCAACAGCACAATGCAGTACAAAATAATAGGGAAAAAACGTGAATTACAGTAAGCATATATATCAAATAGTTAAATTAAATAATTAGTGCAAAAATAGTGGAAAAAAAGTAGCGAGGTAGGTTCGTAGGTTCAATGTCCTTTCAGAAATCGGATGGCAGACGGGAAGAAGCTGTTCCTGAATCGTTGAGTGTGTGCCTTCAGACTCCTGTACCTCCTACCTGATGGTGGAGATGAGAACAAGGCGCTATCTGGGTGATGGGGGTCCTTAATAATGGACGCCACCTTTTTCGGGTTTGAAGATATCCCGGATACTACAGAGGATACAGTAGTACCCATGATGGTGCTGACTAAGTTTATAACACTTTGCAACTTATTTCCTGTGCAGTAGTCCCCACTCCCCCCTACTAGAGCGTGATGCAGCCAGTTAAAACGCTCTTCACACAAAAACAAAAATGCTTTATGTCTAATGGCATGGTTAGTTGTGAAATATTTATTGGTTGGAACCTAATCTAGATTTTGATGTGTGAGGTAACAAGTCTCAAATATAACATTTGATAAAGCCATTTTTGTTGCTACTGGATGCAACAATAGCAAGCAATAATAATTTGGGGCTTTTATCGGAAATATTTAATACCTGGGACAATTGTGGGAATACACATGATTGACAGAGAGACAGACCGGTCACAGAAGAGGCTATTCCTCTCTTACCAAGATATTACTGGCAGCATTTAGACCAGAAGACTTAGGAGGAGAATTAGGCTATTCAGCCCATTGAGTCTGCTCTGCCATTACATCATGGCTGATTTATTGTCCCTCTCAACCCCATTTTCCTCTCTTAGACCATAAGACCATAAGACAAAGGAGCAGAAGTAGGCCATTCGGCCCATCGAGTCTGCTCCGCCATTTTATCATGAGCTGATCCATTTTATCCTATTTAGTCCCACTGCCCCGCCTTCTCACCATAACCTTTGATACCCTGGCTACTCAGATACCTATCAATCTCTGCCTTAAATACACCCAATGACTTGGCCTCCACTGCTGCCTGAGGCAACAAATTCCATAGATTCACCACCCTCTGACTAAAAAAACTTCTTCGCATTTCTGTTCTGAAAGGGCGTCCTTCAATCCTGAAGTCATGCCCTCTCGTACTAGATGCCCCCATCATGGGAAACAACTTTGCCACATCCACTCTGTCCATGCCTTTTAACATTCAAAATGTTTCTTTGAGGTCTCCCCTCATTCTTCTAAACTCCAAGGAATACAGTCCAAGAGCGGACAAACGTTCCTCATATGTTAACGCTCTCATTCCCGGAACCATTCTAGTGAATCTTCTCTGTACCCTCTCCAACGTCAGCACATCCTTTCTTAAATAAGGAGACCAAACCTGCCCACAGTACTCCAAGTGAGGTCTCACCAGCACCTTATAGACCCTCAACATCACATCCCTGCTCCTATACTCTATTCCTCTAGAAATGAATGCCAACATTGCATTCGCCTTCTTCACTACTGACTCAACCTGGAGGTTAACTTTAAGGGAATCCTGTACGAGGACTCCCAAGTCCCGATGCATCTCAGAACTTTGAATTCTTTCCCCATTTAAATAATAGTCTGCCCATTTATTTTTTCTGCCAAAGTGCATAACCATACACTTTCCAACATTGTACTTCATTTGCCACTTCTCTGCCCATTCTTCCAATCTATCCAAGTCTCTCTGCAGACTCTCCATTTCCTCAGCACTACCGGCCCCTCCACCTATCTTCGTATCGTCAGCAAACTTAGCCACAAAGCCATCTATTCCATAATCCAAATCATTGATGTACAATGTAAAAAGAAGCGGCCCCGACACTGATCCCTGTGGAACACCACTGGTAACCGGCAGCCAACCAGAATAGGATCCCTTTATTCCCACTCTCTGTTTCCTGCCAATCAGCCAATGCTCTATCCATGTATGTAACTTTCCTGTAATTCCATGGGCTCTTATCTTGTTAAGTAGCCTCATGTGTGGCACCTTGTCAAAGGCCTTCTGAAAATCCAAATATACAACATCCACTGCATCTCCCTTGTCTAGCCTACTGGTAATTTCCTCAAAAAAATGTAATAGGTTTGTCAGGCAGGATTTTCCTTTAAGGAATCCATGCTGAGTTTTGCCTATCTTGTCATATACCTCCAGGTACTCTGTAACCTCATCCTTGACAATCGACTCCAACAACTTCCCAACCACCGACGTCAAGCTAACAGGTCTATAATTTCCTTTTTGCTTCCTTGCTCCCTTCTTAAATAGTGGAGTGACATTTGCAATCTTCCAGTCTTCCGGAACCATGCCAGAATCTATCGACTTTTGAAAGATCATCGCTAATGCCTCCACAATCTCCACAGCCACTTCCTTCAGAACACGAGGGTGCATTCCATCTGGTCCAGGAGATTTATTGACCTTTAGCCTATTCAGCTTCCTGAGTACTTTCTCTGTCGTAATTGTGACTGCGCACACTTCTCTTCCCTGCCACCCTTGAGTGTCCAGTATCCTGCTGTCTTCCTCAGTGAAGACTGATGCAAAATACTTGTTCAGTTCCTCTGCTATCTCCTCATCTCCCATTACAATTTCTCCAGTATCATTTTCTATCAGTCCTGTATCTACTCTCACCTGTCTTCAACTCTTTATATACTTGAAAAAGCTTTTAGTATCCTCTTTGATATTATTTGCTAGTTTCCTTTCATAGTTAATCTTTTCTCTCTTAATGACCTTCTTGGTTTCCTTTTGTAAGGTTCTAAAAACTTCCCAATCCTCTGTCTTCCCACTAATTTTTGCTTCCTTGTATGCCCTCTCCTTTGCTTTAACTTTGGCTTTGACTTCTCTTGTCAACCACGGTTGCATCCTTTTTCCACTCAAAAATTTCTTCTGTTTTGGAATATACCTGTCTTGCACATTCCTCATTTCTTGCATAAACTCCAACCACTGCTGCTCTGCTGTCTTTCCCACCAGTGCCTCTTTCCAGTCAACTTTGGCCAGTTCCTCTCTCATGCCACTGTAATTTCCTTTACTCCACTGAAACACCGACACATCAGATTTCGGCTTCTCTTTTTCTAATTTCACAGTGAACTCAATCATGTTATGATCACTGCCTCCTAAGGGTTCCTTCAGCTCAATCCCTCCAATCACCTCCGGTTCATTACACAATACCCAATCCAGTACAGCCGATCCCCTAGTGGGCTCAACAACAAGCTGTTCTAAAAAGCCATCTCGCAGACATTCTACAAATTCTCTCTCTTGAGATCCAGTGCTGACCTGATTTTTCCAATCTACTCGCATGTTAAAATCCCCCACAATTATCATAACACTGCCCTTCTGACAAGCCTTTTCTATTTCCAGTTGTAATTTGTAGTCCACATCCCTGCAGCTGTTTGGAGGCCTATAAATAACTGCCATCAGGGTCCTTTTACCCCTGCTATTCCTTAGCTCAACCCATAAGGATTCTGCACCTTCCGATCCGATATCACCTCTTTCTAATGATTTAATATCATTTCTTACCAATAAAGCCACGCCTCCCCCTCTGCCTACCTTCCTATCCTTCCGATACACCGTGTATCCTTGGATGTTCAGCTCCCAGAGACATGCATCCTTTAGCCAGGTCTCAGTGATGGCCACAATATCATACCTGCCAATCTGTAGCTGTACAACAAGATCATCCACCTTATTCCTTATGCTACGTGCATTTAAGTACAACACCTTAAGACCAGTATTTGATACTTTTTGCCTTGATTTCACTGCAACTTTATTGCACTGCAACTCATCCCAATGGCTACACATTTGCCCCATCACCTGCCTGTCTCTCCTGACATCTTTACTGCTCACTATCTTAGATTTATTTCTGTTTTCCCCTTCTTCCGCTCTATCATTCTGGTTCCCATCCCCCTGCCAAATTAGTTTAAACCCTCCCTAACAGCTCTATTAAACTTTCCCGCCAGGATATTGGTCCCCTTCAGGTTCAGGTGTAACCTGTCCATTTTGAACAGGTCATACTTTCCCCAGAAGAGATCCCAATTATCCAAGAATCTGAAGCCCTGCCCCCTACACCAGTCTCTCAGCCACGCATTCATCTGCCTGATCCGACTACTCTTGCCCTCGCTAGCACGTGGCACAGGTAGCAATCCCGAGATTACTACCCTGGAGGTCCTGCTTCTCAGCTTCCTTCCTAACTCCTGGAAATCTCTCTTCAGGACCTCCTCCTTTGTCCTATCTATGTCACTGGTACCAACATGTACCAAGACAACTGGCTGCTCACCCTCCCCTTTTAGAATATTCAGGACCCGATCCGAGACATCCCGTACCCTGGCACCTGGGAGACAACACACCATGCGGGTATCTCTGTCAGGCTCACAGAATCTCCTGTCTGTTCCCCTGACTGGAATCCCCTACGACTACCGCATTTCTCTTCTCCCTCTTCTCCCCGTATCCTTTAACACCCTGACTTATTAACAGCCTATCAACTTCTGCTTTAAATATACAAAATACAAAGTAAATGTTATTATCAAAGTACTTCTATGTCACCATATACGACCCTGAGATTCATTTTCCTGGGGGCATACTCAGCAAATCTACGGAATTGTAACTTATAAAAGGATCAATGAAAGATCAGCCAGAGTGCAGAAGAGAACAAACTGTGCAAATACAAATATAAATAAATAGCAATAAATAAAAAGAACATAAGATAATGAAATAGAGTCCTTAAGGTGAGATTGTGGAAACATCTCAATAGATGGGCAAGTGAGTGTAGTTATCCCCTTCTATTCAAGAGCTTGATGGTTGAGGGGTAGTAACTGTTCTTCAGCCTAGTCGTGCAAGTCCTGAGGTTCTTGTACCTTCTACCTGCTGCAGAAGACAGCATGATCTGGATGGTGAGAATCTCTGATGATGGATGCTGCGCTCCATGTAGATGTGCTCAATGGTTGTGCCCAATGACTTGCCCTCCATAGCCGTTTGTGGCAATGAATTCCACAGATTCATCACCCTTTGGCTAAAGAAATTCCTCCTCATCTCTGTTCTTACATTCTGAGGTTGTGCCCTCTGGTCCTAGACACCCCGTCTTCTTCATGTCCACTCTCCACGACTCATTTAAAGAAAAATATTTTTTAAAAGATATGTTTATTAAGGCAGGGAGGTCAAAAATACAGAGTGTACTTTATATTTATTCATACAAGTAACATGCTAATTTTTTAAATATTTGTTTTTTAATATTATATATTGCACTGTACTGCTAGGAGAAGGCAATGCCAAACCACCTCCATAGAAACATTTGCCAAGAACAATCATGGTCATGGATAGAGAAAAATACAAGAGCAACAGTGTGAATGAAGGAGGTATCAAAGACAGATGGGAGACCATGATCGCCCAGGTCACACGAGACAGCACATAATGACAGTGATGTTGACTGTACTGCTGCTGCAAAACAATAAATTTCCTGACATATGCCAGTGACATTAAAGCTGATTCTGACTCTAATTTATAGGGTCACTTTAATAACATTTCAAAGTTAATGAAATGCATTTGAGGGGTTAACAAAGTTGTATGTAGAGAACACAACTGCTAATTGATGCCCAGCAAGCCTCCACAATCCGTAAAATGACAATGTCCAGATGATATGAGTTAATGATTCAAAGTAACAGCCAGGACATAAACACCCAGGAAGTACCTAATGAAGTGGCCACTGAGTGTATGTTTGTGGCTTACTGATGCTGCAGCCCATCCTCTTCAAGGTTCAACATGCCCTGTGTTCAGAGATGCTCTTCCGCACAGCAGTTATTTGAGTTACTGTCACCTCCCTGTCAGCTTGAACCAGTCTAGTCATTCTCCGCTGACCTCTCTCATTAAAAAGGTGATTTCACCCACAGAACTGCCACTCACTGGATTTTTTTTTTTGTTTTTTCCACCATTCTCTATAAACTCCAGAGACTGTTGTGCATGAAAATCTCAGGAGATCAGCAGTTTCTGAGATATTCAAACCACCTCATCTGGCACCATCTATCAATCCAAGCTTAAAGTCACTTAGATCACTTTTCTTCCCCATTCTGGTCTGAAAAACAACGGAACCTCCTGACCATGTCTGCATGCTTTCATGCATTGAGTTGCTGCCACATGATTGGCTGATTAGATATTTGCATTAATGAGCAGGTGTACAGGTGTACCTAATAAAATAGCCACTGGGTGTACATTATGCCAACATTCTTCTTCATACCAAAACTTTTCACCTTCACCTGAGACAGCAAACAAAGCCTGGGCAAGTCAGGGCCCAGTGTCTGTGAATCCACAAGTCTGCTGGAGGCCAATGAAGATGACTTGTTGTGGGGTTAGAGGTTTGTGTATGTGCTTGGGTGGGTAGGTCGATAGGAGAGGGGGGGAATGGCGATTGTTTTGCTGTTGTTGTTTATTACTTACTGTGTTCTGTGTCATTCTGCCGAGAATTGAGAGCTTCTTATGTTGGCGCCAGATGGGGTGGCAAAACTCGTGAGCTACCCCCAGCTCATTCTTGGCAGCATCGGTTGTGAACACAGATGACGCATCTCACTGTATGTTTCAAAGTACCTGCGATAAATCAGTTTGTATCTGATCTCAATCTGAGCCCTCAACTGAACATCAGCATCTCCCAGAATGCTGCACCCATTTGCTCTTTCAAGCTTGCAAAGAAGATACAAAAGCCTGAAAGCACGTACCACTAGAGTCAAGACAGTTTCTATCTCACTGTTATCAGACTCTTGAATAGATCCCTTATATACTAAAAGATGACTCTTAACCTCTCAATTTACCTGGCTCCCTCCCTCTATATTACAACACACTCGTCTATCTACATTACAACACAGTTCTCCCTCTAAATTACAACACACTTCTCCTCCTACATTACAACACCTTCCTCCCTCTGCATTACAACACACTCTCCCTTCTACATTACAACACACTCCTCCCTCTACAACACCCCCTGCCTCTTCATTACAACACCTTCCTCCTTCTGCATTACAACACACTCTCCCTTCTACATTACAACACACTCCTCCCTATGCATTACAACACACTCCTCCCTCTGCATTACAACACACTCCCTTCTACATTACAACACACTCCTCCCTATGCATTACAACACACTCCTCCCTCTGCATTACAACACACTCTCTCTTCTACATTACAACACACTCCTCCCTCTGCATTACAACACACTCTGCCCTCTATATTACAACACACTCCTCCCTGTACATTACAACACAACTGTACTCTAGGATGCAAAACACTTCTCTCTCCCAGCATCCACCTCAATTGTGATTCAGCCTATTCTGTACCTTTGTGAACTATTAAAGCCTGATAAGCATCTCACTCTTTTCCAAAAATTGTACAGATTTTTCACCATGGCAATAAAATGTGAAACAGCTTGGTGCATCTTCCTGTGTCATCCCTTATCAGTAAGTATTTGCATCATTATAGGTGTCCATCCAGATCTGTGCTGGTCTCGCTGCCAAATCACAACTCCTCGTCCAAACTCTATATTTCTAATCAAAAAAAAGCAGTGACATTCCAAAACAAGCCATTACATCTGTCATTTCATCTGACTTTGTGGGGATTTAGTGTGTGCAAAGAAGCTGAAAATGTTGGAACACACACCACGTCAGTCAGCATTTGTAGAAAGAGAAACGAAAGTTAATATTTCAGGTCAAAGACTGATCATTGAATTTCCCATTGTTGAGGGGTGAATTTACGGAGGGTTATACAATCACGAGAGGTGTAGATAAGGTTCAAATTCTTTATCTCCAGGGTCAGCGAGTTTAAAACTAGAGGACACCTAGGGAGTTCCCTACCCTGGGAAAAAGATGTAAAGGAGATATGTGGGGCAAGTTATTTGCAGGTGGAATGAACGGCCAAAGAAAGTGAAATAGGTGAATATAATTACATAGTTTAAAATGCATTTGAACAACTCCATGGATAGGAAAGGTTCAGAGGGATGTAGGCCAAATGCTGGAAAATGGGACTAGCTTAGATGGGGTAATGCTGGTCAGCATGGATGAATGGGGCTGAAGGGACTGTTTTTATGCAGTAGGACTCTGACACTCTGGTGCTAAAGCTGTGGATTTGGGCCTTTCATAACTTGAAGAAACATCTTTATTTATTCTCCTGAAGACCTTTATATTTTGTTGTGATCTGCTTCCATCAGCAGTGTGCTTGCTCATGCATCTGGTATGAAAGGGCTGAAGATGAGGGAATCTGAAGGGAGTGGAATCAAGGACAGTTGGTGAGGATGGGGATTTGTGGGAGGAGGGTGTGGTTGAGGAGCAGATGGGCTGGCTGCGGAAGGAGAAGCACACAGGGTAAGAAATTCTGACTCTAATAAAAGCTGCTGAGGTTATGAGTCACGATGGAAATATCCCAAAATACTTTGCAGCCATGAGGTCATTTGAAACCTGGTCCCTTTTGCAGTGTAGGAAACTTATACACAGACTTACACAGAGAACTTGGATCTCCTCATGATTCATCCAGCTCCTCCTACATTCACCCCAGACCCCATCACTCTCTTCTCTTCCCCTTCTCCAGCCAATTCATCTGCATCTCAACCACACACTCCTCCCACAAGTCCCCATGCTTACCAATATCATTGATTCCATTCTCATCAGATTCCCTCATCCTCAGCTCTGTCTCGCCTTCACCCATCACCTCCTAGCCTCTGTCACTATTTCCTCTCTCCCTTTCTCCATCTGCCTAATACCCCTCCTCACGTGGATCTACCTATCACTCCACCCCTTCCCTCACCTCTTTATATCTGCCCTCTATCTTTCAGTCTAGATGAAGGGTCTCAACCTGAAACATCGACTGTCCATTTCCCTCCACAAATCAAAGTTCAAAGTAAATTTATTATCAAAGTATGTATATGTCACTGAACATTACCCTGAGATTCGCTTTCTTGTGGGCATTCACAGTAGAACAAGAAGCAAAACAGAATCAATTAAAAACTAAACACAAATAAAAACTGTCAAACAACCAATGTGCAAAAGAAGACAAACTGTGCAAATACAAGAAAAAATATAATAATAATAATAATAATGCCTTGTTATAAATATAAACCTGCTTCAGTTTTAGAGTCAGAGTCCGACAAATTATATTATGACTGATCAGTTATTACAGATAGGACAATCCATAATAACCAGCCAGATATAATAATACAGGATAAACAAGCAAGAGCAACTTACTTAATAGATATAGTCATTCCAAACACACATAACATACAGAAATCAATAATTTAGAAAACACCAGAAATATGCTGAATAATAAGAGGAAATTGAAGGACTATGGAATATGAACAGGGTATGCATGGTCCTGATAGTAATATCTACAACAGTTGTCATCCTAAAGTCACTACACAATAGCATTAAACAATATTTATGTAAATCTTCAGAAAACCACAATACTAGAACAGTTTGAAAGTTACTAGCAATTGAAAAATGAGAGTGCGTGGCTATGCCCATACCTCAGGTTTTACCAACTTGACTAAGAAAAAAAGTAAAAATACAATAAATAATTAATAATAATAAATAACTGAGAACATGAGTTTTAGAGTCCTAGAAAGTGAGCCCACAGATTGTGGAATCAGTTCAGTGCTGTTTTGAGTGAAGTTATCCGTGCTGGTTCAAAAGTGTGATGGCTGTAGGGTCATAACTGTTCCTGAATCTTGTGGTGTTGGACCTATTGCTGCCTGACCAGCTGAGTTCCTCCAGCAACTTTTTTTTGGCTCCAAATTCCAGCATCTGCAGTCCCTTGTGGTTTCAAAGGATTTTTTTTTGATGCTGATTAAGTGAAATGTGATGTTTTGGAGCCCAAGGATAACTCTTCTGTTCTTCAAAACAGCGTAAATCTTTTACACCTACACTCAGTGGCTACTTTATTGGGTAGCTCATATACCGAGCCACTGAGTGTTTGTCCGTGGTCTTCTGCTGCTGTAGCCCATCCACTTCAAGGTTCAATGTGATGTGCATTCAGAGATGTTCTTCTGCACGCCACTGTTGTAATGTGTGGTTGTCTGAGTTACTGTTGCCTTCCTGTCAGCTTGAACCAGTCTGGCTATTCTCCTCTGACCTCTCTCATTACTCACAGAACTGCTGCTCACTGGATGTTTAGTTGTCTTTCACACCATTTTCTGCAAACTCTAGAGCAGGATTCCCAACCCTTTTTATGCCGTGGCATCCATTGGCCAAGGGTTCCATGGACCCCAGTCTGGGAACCCCTGCTCTAGAGTCTATTGAGCATGACAATCCCTGATCAGCAGTTTCTGTGATTCTCAAACCACCCCGTCTGGCACCAACTCACCCCATCTGGCACCAAATCACTAAAATCACCCCGTCTGGCACCAACTCACCCCGTATGGCACCAAATCACTAAAATCACCCTGTATGACACCAACAATCATTCAACAGTCAAAGTAACTTAGATCACATTTCTTCTCCATTCTGATGTTTTGTCCAAACAACAAATGAACCTCTTGACCATGTCTGCATGCTTTAATGCATTGAGTTGCTGCCACATGATTGGCTGATGAGATATTGCCATTAACAAGCAGGTGGCTACTGTGTGTACATTAGAAACCAGATAATTTCTCAGTTTAACATTTCTGTCAAACAATAATACCTCTGAGAGCGACTCATCACTCAGTTATGCACAAGAGTTTATTTTATGCTTAGATCTTTTGACTGGGGCCATCCCAAGCTAACAACGGAGGCACAGCTGACAGCCAGTAGGCTACTCAGTGTCAAACAAGAAGAGGCTTAGAATCGTGCGGAAAAATCAGGTTGAGGTCGAGGATTAGACATAATCTTATTATAAGGCGGAACAGTCTCGAGAGGCTGTATGACCCACTCCTGCACCTATTCCGTAAATTGTTCTGGTGTCAGGTTGATGTTAAACCACAGACTAACGGCAGTGGACAGTTCCAGCAGTGAGTTATCAACACTGGGTACCAGTGAGTGACTAAATCTGAATCGTGTCAACTGACCTGCTGATTGAGAGGGAAGGTTGGACCCTTGCTGAAGGTTAGTTGGGAGGGATGTTAAACTCGTTTGGCGGTGGGGGGAGGGTGGTGGCGGGGATTCAGGTCGCTAGTAAGCAGTGCAGCAGGTGGGGAGAAAACTAAGAAATCTAGTGAGTCCACAGGGCAAAGCAGGCCAAGGAAGGTTAGGAAACATGGGAGAGCTGGAAGACTCAACTGCAGTCGGTTTAATGCAAGGAGTCTCACTGGGGAGACATATGAACTCAGGGCATGGATCAGACTTGGAATTATGATTATGGATGTACTTCAGCTGGAGCTGGAGGAGATTTGTTATGTCGCTAAAGACTCTATCAAATTCCTACAGACTGGCTGCATCACTGTCTGGTACGGAGGCTCCAATGCAAGAGGCTGCAGAAGGCTGTCGAGTCACTCATCTCCATCATGGGCTCAACCCTCCCTACCATTGAGGACATCTTCCATCAGCGGTGCCTTAAGAATGTGACATCCATCACTGGGGACCCCTGTAATCCTTCTTCTCATTTCTACGCTTAGGGAGGAGGTACAGGATTCTGAATTCACATACTCATAGGGACAACTCCTTCCCCCTCCTCCGTATTTCTGCATGGTCCATGAACCCATGGACACGACCTGACTATTCTGAATTCTTTTTGTACTAGTGTATATATATTTTATATATTTCCTATTGTAACTTATAGTAATTTTTATGTAATGCGCTGTACTGTTGTCTCCATACAGCAAATTTCATGACATATGTCAGTGACAATAAGTCTAATTCTGACAACACACATAAAAGTTGCTGGTGAGCGCAGCAGGCCAGGCAGCATCTCTAGGAAGAGGTGCAATCGACGTTTCTGGCCGAGATCCTTCGTCAGGACTAACTGAAGGAAGAGCTAGTAAGAGACTTGAAAGTGGGAGGGGGAGGGGGAGATCCAAAATGATAGAAGAAGACAGGAGGGGGAGGGATGGAGCCAAGAGCTGGACAGGTGATTGGCAAAAGGGATACGAGAGGATAATTCTAAATTCTGAAGTGTGCTTACTGATGAGCCACACCCGATACAAATCCCACCTCTGTGGAAGTGTTGCTTGTACTTCGTTTAATCTGGTGCTCCTGATATCACTGTGTTTATATGCCAGCGTGTGAATAAATATCCCGGGTCAACTGGAGTTTGCTAGTTTTCCCTGATTCGTGGTTAATAATTAAAATTGGTTTATCACGGAGTAACTCTGCATGATTTGCAGTCAGTGCAGTTGAGAACAGGATTGGTCTGACACTCCCGTAACAATGCTCACCCCCCCCCCCCCCGCAATTCCTGTGCCCTCTCCATGTTGGCCTTGAATGCAATAATTGAATTAAAGTATTTAAAAACTGACCCAAATCAGATTAATGAGATAAAGCCCTTTGTTCTGCTGGCAACAGGAGCGGTCAGCCATAGGGAGAAGTTCAATGTTGTCAGATTCTTTCACTCTCTGGCTGATGTGATCTGAGGGAGCACTGACACAGACACACACACACACACACACACACACACACAGAGATATAGACAGACACACGTAGATGCACACAGACACACACATACACACACACACACACACATACACACAGAGATATAGACAGACACACGTAGATGCACACAGACACACACATACACACACACACACACACACACACATACACAGATATAGACAGACACACGTAGATGCACACAGACACACACATACACACACACACACACAGATATAGACAGACACACATAGATGCACACAGACACACACATACACACGCACACACAGACACACACACACAGATATAGACAAACATGTAGATGCACACAGACACACGTACACATGCACACATACACACACACAGATATATGCAGACAGACACATGTATATATATACACACACACACACACACACAGAGGACACACACGAACAATCACACACAGACAGACACAAATAGGCAGACACACACCACACAGAGTCAGACATACACTCAACACACAGAGACACAGAGGAAGAAACAGACACATAGACAGAGACAGACAGACAAGTACATTCACAACACACACAAGTAGACATACATGCACACAGATACAGATGCATAGATAGACACACACAAACACACATGCGCACACTCACACACACTCACACATGTATACACATGCATACATACATACATACACACATACACACTCTATGGCACAACAAAGAAAGAGAAAAACAGTTTACAATCCCACCTAGCATACTCATTGACAAATAACATTTGTAGATGCACCAATAGGAAGCATCCTATCTGGATGCATCACAGTTTGGAACGGCAACTGATCTGCCAAAATCACAAGAAATTGCGGAGAGTTGTGAATGCTGCCGAGTCCATCAGGCACATCAGCCATTGACTCTGTCTACACCTCCCGCTGCTTGGGAAGGCAGCCAATATAATCAAAGATCCCTCCCAACTTGGCCATTATCTCTTCTCCCTTTCGAATCAAAATTAGGTTTATCATCACTGACTTACACAATGTGAAATCAGTTTTGTGGCAGCACCACGGCGCAAAGACATAAAAATTGCTGTAAACTACAAAGATAAAGAAAAAGTGTAAAAAATGAAATCTGGGCCTCACGGATTTATAGCCCATTCAGAAATCTGTTGGCAGAGGGTGGGGAGGCATGGTGCATAGCAGTCAGTTTTGCAGTATCAGCAATTCCCACCACTGTCTGTAAGGAGTCTGTATGTTCTCCCCGTGACCGTGTGGGTTTCCTCCCAAAGTCCAAAGATGTACGAATTAGTAGCTTAATAGGTCATTGTAAATTCCTGTGATTAGGATAGTATTAAATCGGGGGATTGCTGGGTGGCAGGACTCCAAGGGCTGTAAGGACCGATTAGAGTCATAGAAAAGTACAGCACAGAAACAAGCCCTTTGGCCCATCTAGTCCATGATGAACCATTTAAATGGCCTACTCCCATCAACCTGTACCGAGACCACAGCCCTCCATACCTCTACCACCTACTGTGGCTATGCTGTATTCCTTGCTATATCTTAATAAATAAATAAAATAAATAAGAAGCTCTTCCTGAATGATTGAGTGTAGGTCTTCAGGCTCCTGTATCTCCTCCTCAATGGTAACAATGAGAAAGGGCATGTCCTGGATGGTGAGGGTTCTCAGTGATGGGTGATGCCTTCTTGAGTCACCACTCTCTCTCCCATCAGGAGAATGATGAAAAAACTTGACAGCACATACAAGCAATGTCAGTGGGAGCTCCTACACCATGCTCAAGATTGCTGATGACACCATTGTGGTGGTGATGAATCTCCCAGGACAGACTGAAAATTTGGCCAAGTGGTTTCATAGCTACAGCCTCTCACTCAATGTCAGCAAGACCAAGGAGCTAATTGTAGACCTCAGGAGAGGGAAACCAGAGATCCACGAGGATCAGAGGTGGAGAAGGTCAGTACTGTAACTTTAAATTCCTGGGTGTCGCTATATCAGAGGACCTCTACTAGACCCATCATATAAATGTAATTGCAAAGAAAGCAAGACAGCACCTCTCCTTCCTGAGGGGTCTGCAGAGGTTCAGCATGACATCAGAAACCTCGGTAAACTTCTATAGATGTGCTGTGCAAAGTGCTTTGACTGGCTGCATTCCAGCCTGGTATGGGAACGCCAATGTCTTTGAATGGAAAATCCTACAAAAGGTAGTGGACTCGGCCCAGTATGTTATGGGTAAAACCCTCCCAACCATTGAGCACATGTACATGAAATGCTGTTGTAGGAGAGCAGCATCCATCATCAAAGATCCTCACCACCCTGGCCATGCTCTTTTCTCACTGCTGCCATCAGGTAGAAGGTGCAAGAGCATCAGGACTCGCACCACCAGATTCAAGAACAGTTACTACCCCTCAACCATCAGGCTCTTGAACAAAATAGGATAACTACACTCATCTAAAACAAATGGTCTCAGTTTAAGGACTCTTTATCTTGTTATTTCATGCTCTCGTTATTTATTGCTATTTACTTACATTTGCATTTGCAGAGTTTGTTGTCTTCTATGCTCTACCTGATACTTCACTGATCCTTTTTATAATTTTTATTCTATAGATTTGCTGAGTATGCCCGCAGGAAAAAGAATCTCAGGGTTGTATGTGGTGACGTGTATGTACTCTGATAATAAATCTTACTTTGACCTTTGAACCATCCCACTGTTCTTGAATGGACCTCTCATATGCTAAAACACAAGCTCGATCTCCTAATCTACCTTATCACAATCCTTGCACTTTATTTGTCTGCCTGCTCTGCACTTTTTCTGCAACTGTAACACTCTATTCTCCATTCTGTTTCTCACTCTTTTTACTACTTTAAGATAATTATGTATGGAACGATCTGCCTGCATAGCTTGCAAACAGAAGTTCAACACAAGAGATTCTGCAGATGCTGGAACTCCAGAGTAACACACACAAAACGCTGGAGAAACTCAGCAAGTCAGGCAGCATGCACGGAGTGGAATAAAGAGTTGGTGTTTCAGGCTGAGACCCTTCATCAGAAACAAAAGCCTTTCACTTGGTACGTGTGTCAATAATACTCCAACCCCTCCAAGGCAGGTACATTCAGACAGAAACCTGATGGCAGCAGCAGCACACAAAATGCTGGAGGAACTCAGCAAGAAACTCTTGGACTGACACATGGGTAATAGAAAATTGGAGGGCCATGTAGGAGGGAAGGTTAGATTGATCTTAGAGTGGGTTAAAAGGTTGGCGCAATATCATGTTCTGTGCTGTTGTGTTCTATGTTCCAAGTCAGGCAGCATCCATGGAGGCCCGAAATGTCGACTGTTTATTCCCCTCTGTAGATGGGGTGTATGGGGTGTCAGGGAGGGGTAGCACCTCTGGTGGGGGAACATGTCACATCCTTTCAGGGTGGTTTGTCCACCTTTGGTCCCCACCTGGCACTCAACTCTCACCTGTGGCTCCTCATAGCTGTTTGCATGCAATAGCGGCCACACCTCGGGCAACGGCTTCGACAAGCCGGCTAAACCAGGTGAGGGTAGCCGATGGGTCTCAAACCCTCAGTGATTTAGGGAGTTGTCTATCCCAGCATGTGAAGTCAGACTCTGGTGGATTGAGCGGATGAGACCAATAGAAGGTCCAACAGTCAAGAAGGCGGTCTCTGCAAGCGTCGTGGAACGTGTAGACCAGGACAAGACACAGAAGATGTCCTGGTCATCCACTGTGCCTAATTCCATCTCCAGCCATCTCGACTCTGTCTTGCCACTGGACCCAGATGGGAATTGGGAAGAGAGAGAGAAGCTGACGCTGTGCAACTCTCCCTCACTTAAATCCAAATCACGCGCTAGTCTTGACACTATCATAATGGTGTCAAGGTCCTCATCGACGTTGACAATGGACGAACTCAGATGCTGCCTGGCTTGCTGTGTTCTTCCAGACATATTCAGACAATTGGCTCAATAGAAGTTGTGAGGCAGACACCTTGAACAAATCCATATCTCTGCAGGTGCATCTTCAAGACAAGGAGAGGAGACGATGTTCCCATTAAGGTCAGAAGAGATAAGTTGACAGAGTGACCTGCAGGGCATCTGAGCAGTTTTCCATGGAAGAGCTACTGTTGGAAATACAGAGGATCAAACACAAAATGCTGAAGGAATTCAGCAGGTCAGGCAGCATCTATGGAGAGGAAAGAACAGCCGACGTTTCCAGCCGAGACCCTTCATCAGAATGGGAACGGAGGGGAGAAGAAGCCAGGGGAAGGAGTACATACTGGCAGGTGATAGCTGAAACCAGGTGAGGGGGAAGGTAGGTTGGTGAGGGAGGGGGATGAAGTGAGAAGCTGGGAGGTGATAGGTGGAAGGGAAAGGATTTAAAATGGAGGAATCTGATAGGAGAGGAGAGTGGACTATGGGAGAAAGGGGAGAAATGAAGGGAACTGGAGGGAAGTGATAGGCAGCTGAGGCAAAGGGAAGCAGTAACAGGGAGCCAGAAGAGGGAATGGTAAAGGGGAAGAGGTGAGAAGTTATCAGAAGTTGGAGAAATTGATGTTCATACCATTTCTTTCCTTCAAGGTCCACAAGAAAATATATAAAAATGTATATTTTTATACATCCTGTAGTTTTCTCTGACTGTTTCATTGACACAGAAGCTGGAAAGAATGGATAACCAAAGATTGTCTATGTTCCCCATCTCCACAGACGCTGCCTGATTTGTTGAGTATCTGCAGTATACTTTATTCGGCTTTTATTTCAGATAGTCCAGCATTTAAAAGATTTTTCTTTCCTGACAGGAACATAGCGTCAGTGAAGTGACAGGGGAAGGTGCTGTATGAAGATCATGTCACTGACTGTGACACAACATCCAGAGAAAGGCATAATAAAGTGTCAAAACTGTGCAATAGCCAAAAATGATTTCATAGAACAGATTGTCAAAAAAATTAACAGGAAGCAAAGATTAACTCGAGAGACAGAAGGGCTAGAAAATGTGAAAAGAAGAGACGGAGAAGAGTGAAGTAGAGGACAATGAGCAATGGCCAAGATAATGAGAATGCAGCATAACTGATCAACATGTTGTTGTTAGCTTCAGCCTGATCTGTCATTGTCTCGGCCCCTCAGCTTGGAGCCAGTAGCCAGTCACGCCCGAAGCAGCAGAGCTTCGTTTAAGCTTCCTCTTTAACTGCAGGCAGAGTCACGGTTAGTGCATTGCTATTACAGCTTGAGGCGTTGGAGTTCAGAGTTCAATTCCGGTGCTGTCTGGAAGGAACTTGTACGTTTTCCACATAAGAGGGAGGGTTTCTTCTGGGTGCTCCAGTTTCCTCCCACAGTCCAAGGATGGGTCAGTTAGTAGGTGAATTGGACATTGTAAGTTATCCTGTGATTTTGACCAGTTAGTAGGTGAATTGGACATTGTAAGTTGTCCTGTGATTTGGCTAGAGTTAATAGGTGGAGCCTTTTTCAGGAAGTTAAAGACTCATTGTGGTGAGCGCTTCACAGAGTACTGGTCCTGCATCAATTATACATGTTTGGGGAAGGTGGTGCCAGCAAACAACGCAACCAAGGACGACATCCTTCAGAGCGTTCACGTAGCTAATTCTTTCACTTTTTTCTTTGAAGTGTGGTTCTGCTGCTGTTGAAGCCTGTGATCTTCATTTTGGTGGCGTGTTGTTGGGCTGATTGAGTGACCTGGTGCTTTGCTGTCTCCGAGGTTTCGAGCAGAGTATGCGGCCTGGAGGCGGGGCACGAGACCATGATTAACTCCATTTCCTGGAGGCCAAGAAGCCCGGAGTTGGGGCGCGAGACCATGATTAACTCCATTTCTCGTTGATCTCACTGATTAAAGTGTTGAGGAAGATTGAAATCATCAAGGATGTGAGCAGACGGCGAGTGGGTGTTCAGCACCATCTATCCACGGATGACCAGTTTCTCTCTCTCCCTCTCGCTCACTGCTACCAGAGGCTGGTGTCTGCGTATCACAGTCTCTCTCTCCCTCTCATCCGCTGCTCCCAGAGAAGGGTCCCTGTGTTTGATTGGTCTCTCTCTCCCTTGCTGCTCCCAGATGAAGGTGTCTGCATATGAAGGTGTCTCTCTCTTCCTCTCATTCGCTGTTCTCGGAGGAAGGTCCCTGCGTTCAAACAGTCACTCACTCTCTCTCTCTCTCTCCCTCCCACTCAATGTTGCCAGAGTCCGGGGTCTTGGGTAGGGTTTAATCGATGTGGTTTGCGGACTGGACTCAGTAGTTCATGTTATGATGTGTTTCTGGTTTCTGGTCACTCCTTTTTTGTTGCTATTTTGGGTGATTTTGATCAGGGCAGACTGGCTCTGGAGCAGAGCTAGATTTAACTCAACTGAGCTGAACTGAATATGCCTGGACTGGTTCGATGATTTGTGGTTTGGTGTTATATTTTCTGTGTTTCTCGCTCATTTTTTTTTTGCTGTTTGCGTGATTTGTTCTTTCTTGTTGCGCATTGGGTGTTTGATGTTTTTATTTGAACGGGTTCAGTAGTTTTCTTTCTTTGTTTCATGGCTGTCTGTGCAGAAGATGAATCCCAGGGTTGGATACTGCACAGAGACTTTGGCAATTTTGAATCTTTGAACTTTGAAATACCATTCTGCAGGAGCTTTGGCATTGCCGCAAACTGTGCTAGACATACTGGGCTGGGTTCATCCATGTTTACGGGGGCTGTCTTAGCTCACCAATGTGCAGACAGGTCGGTCAGTTCCTGAGAAATTCTACCACTCTGGGCTGAAGCTGGAGCATAACCTAGTTAGTGAGGAAGGATTGCAACTCCTCAAATAGGGCAGCAGATTGTTTTTGTAGAACTAGTGAAAGGTAAAGCAGGCCCTCGTCTGAGAGATGGCTGAATTTAGATTGTTTCTTTTGTCTTGGTCACCTACCTACAAGAAAAATGTAAATAAGATTGAAAGAGTCCAGAGAAAATTTACAAGGATGTTGCCAGGACTAGAGGATCTGAGTTGTAGGGAAAGATTGAATAGGTTAGAACTTTATTCCCTAGAATGTAGAAGATTGAGAGGAGATTTGATAGAGGTGTACACAATTCTGAGGGGTACAGACAGGGTAAACGCAAGCAGGCTTTTCCCGCTGAGGTTGGGTGAGACTCCATGGGTTAAAGGAGGAAGGTGAAATGTTTAAGGAGAAAATGAGGGAACTTTCTTCACTCAGAGGGTGGAGAGAGTGTGGAATGAGCTGCCAGCGCATGTGGTGGATGTGGTGGATTTCAATGTTTAAGGGAAGTTTGGATAGGTACATAGATGGTACGGGTATGGAAGGCTATGTTCCTAGACAGCTTAGTTGGTTAGGCACAGTCTAAATGGGCTGAAGCTCCTGTATATGTGCTGTAGTTTTCTATGACTCTATGACTCTGCCACTGGTGTTTATAAATACCGTGGGTTGTCATGCGCCCTGCGGGCCTCTGCAGTGATCCATAAGAGTGTTGAGCTTCTGGGTTTCCCGATATGCAGACATGACAAATACACATTGCATTAAACTTAAATTAACATATCTTATACATAACTTTCAAGATTCTAGACTCAAGTTTATTTATCAACTGTACCTCGAAACATACAATGAAACACGTTGTTTGCATTAACAACCAGCACATTCAAGGCTGCACTGGGGGCAGCCTGGAAGCGTTGCCACACATTCCAGCGACAAAATAAACAAAAATAAACTTAACAACAGTAGTGTAAGTTGAGGGAAGTATAATTCAGGGTAGAATTTGAAATTTTAGGGTCAGGTCAAGAATCTGAGGGCAGTGGGGAAGAAGTTGTTGCTGAACCTTGAGGTGTGAGTTCTCAGACTCTTGAATGCCTGCCCGATGGCAGCATTTAGAAGAGGGATGTCACCTTCCTGAGACATTGTCCTGCTCTGTGTGTGTGTGTGTGTGTGTGTGTGTGTGTGTGTGAGCACGCGCGCGCGCGCCTGTATGTTTGTATGTAGGAGTGTTTGTATAACTGTGGATGCATACACGTGTGTATTTGATGTGTTTCTGAATCAGAATCAGAACCAGGTGTGTAATCAATGATTCAGGTTGTGAAATCTGCTGTTATGTGGCAACAGTGCACTGCAAGAAATAAAAAAGAATTACTATAAGTTACAATAAAAGTTAGAATAAATAAATAGTTCAAAAGAGAAATAACGTGCACTCTTCAGAGATCTAATGGCAGAGGGGAAGAAGCTGTTCCTAAAATGTTTAGCATGTCTTCAAGTTCCTGTACCTCCTCCCTGATGGTGGTAAGGAGAAGAGGGCATGTCCTGGATTGTGAGGGCCGTTAATGACGGATGCCACCTTTCTGAGGCACCATCTTTTGAAGCTGTCCTGGATGACGTGGAGGGTTGTGCCTGTGATGAAGATGGACAAGTCCATAACCCTCTGCAGCCTCTTTCGGTCCTGTGCGTTGGAGTCTCCATACCAGGCCATGATGCAACCAGTCAGAATAACGTAACAAATCTCCTCAAATTCCGAATGAACTATAGCTACTGGTGCACTTTCCTTGTGATGGTATCAATATGTTGGCCTCAGGACAGATCCTCTGAGATGTTGACGCCCAATAACTTGAACCTGCTCACCCTTTCCCTTCCTGACATCCACAATCAATTACCAGTATATTTGACTTTGTCTTGCTGACTTTTGGGCACAAGGTTGTTGTTGTCACGCCACTAAAGCATGCATTCTTGAGGAGTTAAAGAGGAGATGTGAAAGTAGGTCAATATGGGCCATAGTGTGTATTAGGAAAGAAGTCACCAAAATATTTGTAATATAACTGTACTGGTGGGAAGTTATTTTCACCTCTGGTTAAGAGATTGCAGTCAAGCAGATATAAAGAAATTATTTCTTCTGGTGCTCCCCAACATTGAGCACATCTACGAGGAGCACTGCCACAAAAAAGCAGCATCCATCATCAGGAGCCCCAACCATCCAGGCCGTGCTCTCTTCTCACTGCTGCTGCCAGGAAGGAGCTACAGGAGCCTCAGGTCCCACACCACCAGGTTCAGGAACAGTTATTGCCCCTCAACCATTAGGCTCTTGAACCAGTATGGAAAACTTTAATCACTTCAATCGTGAACTGTTTTCACAACATATCTTTAAAGGACTCTACAAATCATGTCCTCAGTATTATTTATCTCTCTATTTATTCATTATTATTTCATTATTAAAGTTAAATTGGATAGATATATGGATAGGAAAGGAATGGAGGGTTATAGGCTGAGTGCAGGTCGGTGGGAATAGGATAGGGTAAGCGTTCGGCACGGACTAGAAGGGCCGAGATGGCCTGTTTCCGTGCTGTAATTGTTATATGGTTATATGGTTATATTATTATTTTGTGTTTGTACAGTTTGTGTTGTTTGCATATTGGTTGTTCTTGTGTGGAGTTTTTCATTGATTCTATTGTATTTCTTTGTCCTACTGTGAGTACCTGCATGAAATGAATCTCAGGGTAGTACATGGTGATATATATCGACTTTGATAATAAATTGACTTTGAACTTTGAACCTTGGTGGAAGGGGAATGTCCCAGATGTGGCAGCCCACTCAGCAGAAATTCAGAAGTCCTTATTCACCCCAACTATGGGAGAAAATTAGAATTCCTGGGGCACAGTTTATAGTTTCCAGGCAACTTGAAAGGTTTTCCGTGAAGGTTGTAAAGGGCTGCCTATAAGGAGTTTGTACGTTCTCCCTATGACCACATGGGTTTCTTCCCAGACATACCAGTTGGTAGGTTAATGGTAAATTATCCCGTGATAAGGCCAGGATTAAATTGGGGGATGACTGGATGTCGCAGCTTAAAGGGCTTATTCCATGCTGCATTTCAATCTATAAATTAAATAAATAAGTGATTCATTGATCCATGCTAACAGACCATTCAGCCTGTTAAGTCCATGCATATCTTAAAAGAGCTATTCAGTCTAAACCCACTTCCATTTCCCACTAAACCTTCCCAACCTATTGTAGTTGTACCCACCTCCACTACTTCCTCTGGTACATCATTCCGAATCAGAATCAGAGTCAGATTGAATATTGTGACAGGGTCCTGAATTACCCCTATGAACTGTGCTTTTGACAGAGAGAGAGAGTTGGGGAACACAGACACCTTGTTAAAAAGAGAGAGAAAGAAAGAGCGAGAGAGGCGAAGACTGCTCACAGTCTGTTTATACTTTCTACAGGGACGTTGCCTGCTAGTAAGTTCTTACAGAGAGAGAAGGGAGGAGCTACATGAGAGGCAGTTGGTATTCAGCACGGTGAGATAAATAGAAGGTCAGATGATAGACCTACAGACACATGGTTTTGGACAAGGAATGGGCTTTGTTGTGCCCACAGAAAAGGTGGGTTTTGGAAGATCGATCAGTGGCTCTCGCAGTGTGAAAAGAGTGTGACCGGTGGGAAGTTATTCATGTGTCCAACAACCCTTGCCTGGGTTGATAATTCCACCACAGAAGAATGGTCCCCTTTGTTGTGGTCACAGTCGGTGACTTCTAAAGGAATTCGAAGGACAACGGGAAGATGGACGGCGTCAGCTCACTTGAAGACTCAAATCTCTCCCCCTCTCTCTCTCCATCACTACTCATTGCAATATCACGAACTGAACTGAACTTTACTCATCATCGTAAGACTATCCATTTACCCCTAGACTTGAAGAAGCTTGGTTTTTATATATTTCCACACTTACTTATATATATAATCATTACTAACCTATTTGATATATCTACATTTATATTACTGTATTGCGTAGTTACTAATAAATATTATTAGTTAATAGCAATACTGGACTCCAAAGTGTTTTCCATTTCTGCTGGTTCTTTAACCCTTCACGGGGTACATGACAATATCACTGACATATGTTGTGAAATTTGTTGTTTTGCAGCAATACGTAAAAAATACTTTAAGTTACAATGTGAAATATGCAGTATATATTGAGATTCAATTAAATTAGTAGTGTGAAAAGAGAGCAAAAATATTGAGGTAGTGTTCATGGGTTGGTTCATTGTCTATTCAGAAATCTGATGGCAAAGGGGGAGAAGTTGTTCCTAAAACATTGAGTGTGTCTCTTCGGGCTTCTGTACCTACTCCCTCATGGTAGTAATGAGAAGAGGGCATGCCTTGGGTGATGGGGGTCGTTAATGATGGATGCTAGTGTCCATGATTAAGCACGCTGAGACTGGAACTCTCCGCAGCTTTTTCTGATCCTGTGCAGAGGCCCATCTCTACCAGTCGGTGATGCAACAGTTAGAATGCCGTCCGTGGTACATCTGTAGAAATTTGATAACATCTTTGGGGACATACCAAATCTCCTCAAACCTTAATGAAATATAGTCACTGACGTGGCTTCTTTGGAATTGCATCAATATGGTGGGTCCGAGATAGATCCTTTGAGATGCAGATGTCCAGGATCTTGAAACTGTTGACCTCATGATGAAGACTGGTGTGAGTTCCCTGACTTCTTCTTCCTGAAGTCCACAACCAACCAACAGTGTACCAACCACCCTCTGCAATAAGTCCCTCAGGTCACTTGTAAATCATTCCCCTTTTCCTTTAAATCCACGTCCTCTTGTTTTGGACTTTCTACCCTGGGAGAAAGACAGTGACTGTCTACCTTACCCACATCCCTCATGATTTTATAAGTGTCCACAAGCTCATGAGAAACAAGTCAGCCCAAAACTGGCTAAATTGAATGCAATTTATACTTAGACTCAGTGTCCGCTTTATTAGGAGCTCCTGTACACCCCTCATTCATACAAATATCTAATCAGCTAATCATGTGGCAGCAACTCAATGCATTAAAGCATGCAGTAGTGGTCATGCCACCTGGCACTCAGCTCTCACCTGTGGCTCCCCGTAGCTGTTTGCATGCGACAGCAGCCACACCCCGGGCAACGGCTTCGACAAGCCGGCTAAACCAGGTGAGGGTAGCTGACGGGTCTCAAACCCTCGGTGAGATAGGGAGTTGTCTATCCCAGCATGTGAAGACAGACTCTGGCGGATTGAGCAGACAAGACCAATGGAAGGTCCAACGGTCAAGAAGGCAGTCTCTGCAAGCGTTGTGGGACGTGTAGAGCAGAACAAGACACAGAAGACGTCCTGGTCATCCACTGTGCCTAGTCCCATCTCCAGCCGTCTCGACTCTTGTCTTGCTGCTGGATCCAGACGGGAACTGGGAAGAGAGAGTGAGGCTGACGCTGTGCAACTCTCCCTCACTTAAATCCAAATCACGCGCTAGTCTTGACACCATCATAATGGTGTTGAGGTCCTCATCGACGTCAACGATGGACGAACAACAGTGGTCAAGAGGTTCAGTTGTTCAGATCAAACATCATCGTAGGACAGAAAGGTATTCTAAGTGACTTTGACCATGGAATGATTGCTGGTGCAAGTTGAGGTGGGTTGAGTATCTCAGAAACTGCTGATCTCCTGGAATTTTCACAGGTAACATTCTCTAGAATTTACAGAGAATGGTACGAAAGCAAACAAAAAAAAAAACAGCCAGTGAGCAGCAGTTTGGTAGGCAAAAAAGCCTTATTAATGAGAAAGGTCAGAGGAGAATGGCCAGACTGGTTCAAGCAACAGTAATTCAAATAACCACTTATTACAACAGGCAACACACACAAAATGGTGGTGGGACACAGCAGGCCAGCAGCATGCTGAACTCCTCCAGCATTTTGTGTGTGTTGCTTTAGATCTCCAGCATCTGCAGGTTTTCTCCTGTTTGTGGCATTACCACACTGGTGTACAGAAGAGCATCTCTGAGCGCACAACATGCCAAACCTTGACGTGGCTGGACGACGGCAGGAGAAGGCCATGAACATACACTCAGCAGCTGCTTTAATCTGTACAGGTGGCCACTGGACATACCTCCAGTGAGTTGGTCTCTGCTTTTGTTTTGATGTTCTGCTACTTCTTTCGTGAATCGGTTGCTTCCACTAACTGGTCCATACATTTTAGGAAATCATCCGCAGTCTTTTCTTCCTGGCGTTTTGCTGTAGATATCACCTTGCATCTATTTATAGTCATACAGAGCTTCGTCTAACCACCCCAGCTGCCGCTGCTTCTGCTGAGCTGAGTTTTCCATACGAGTTGACTAATTTGTAAGTTTTAATTGTACATTGCAGTACATAATAATAAAACTAAAAATTACACACGCGCACACACACACACACACACACACACACACACACACATATATATATATATATATATATATAAATTAAATAAGTAGTGCAAAAAGAGAAGGAAAAGTAATACTAAAGTAGAGTTTATGATTTCAATGACCATTGAGAAATCAGATGGCAGATGAGAAGAAGCTGTTCCAGAAAAATTGAGTGCGAGTCATCAGGCTCCTGTACCTCCTCCTTGATAGCAGCAATGAGAAGACGGCATGTTGTGGGTGATGGGGGTACTTAAGGATGGATACCACCTTTTTGAGGCATTGCCTTTTGAAGGTGACCTTGATGCTGGGGAGGCTTGTGCCCACAATGGAGATGACTGACTTTTCAACTTTCTGCAGCTTTTTCCGATGTTTTGCAGTGGTCCCTCCATACCAGGCAGTGATGCAGCCAGTTAGAATACTCTCCATGATACATCTGTAGAAATTTGCGAGTGTCTTTGGTGACATAGCAAATCTTCTCAAACTCATAATAAAATACAGCCTTTTGTGTAATTGCATCAGTGTGTTGGACCCAGGATAGATCTTCAGAGATGTTGACACCCAGGAACTTGAAAATGCTCACCCTTTCCACTTCTGATCCCTCAATGAAGACTGGAGCGTGTTCCCTCTTCTTCCCCTTCCTGAAGTCCAGTCAGTTCTTTGGTCTTACTGATGTTGGGTGCCCAGGTTGTTGCTACCACACCACTCAACCAGTGGATCTATCTCACTCCTGTACAGCTCCTCATCACCACTTGAAGACCTGCCAACTACAGTATACAGTATTTGTCTCGCTGGCAAATTTATAGATGGCATTTGAACTGTGCCTAGCCACACAGTCGTGGGTGTAAAGAGAATAGAGCAGTGGGCCAGGCACACATTAGCACGCTAAGCAGGGCTGTAGATTTTGGAGCATAATTAACCTAGAGTTATATATTGGAGATCTGTTAATGAGAAGGCAAGAGATATTTAAGCAATACATCTGGGAATTATAGACTGTTTATCAGATAGTAGTAAATTTGGTCTACAAGAGTATTTCATTGGGATACTATGAAGCAGTAGATGTGTTATGTGGTGATGTATAAGAGTGCTAAATTAATCCATCAGATGCTGATGTAATGATGGATTGACTCCTAGGATGAGAGGATTATTCACAGAACCAAATGAAAATTTACAAATCCAAGGATCATTAGATATATTGTGTCTGTGCCATTCAAAGTAGTCTTTCTTTTACAAAAATAAATTTTATTCATCAAAAGTAAATACCAGAAATACAATATAATCACTACTTCCCTTTATTTTCATTCATAATGTCATCAAATCAACCCATTCATTCTGTCATCTAACCGGTACGCTCTATTTAGAGTGTGTCAAAGTCACTCAGCTTTCTTCTTTCAGCAGTACACCCACAGAGTATTTGAGAGGCTGTTACACCAGGGCCCAGCTCTCAGTGCTCAGTGGCGGCAGGCTCTTACACTACACACTCACTTTCTGGGGCTCTACAGCTCATGTTCTCTGTATTTTGTTTATTTACACAATTTATTTATTTACTGAGATACAGCACAGAACAGGCCCTTCCGCCCTTTGGGCCACACCGCCCAGCAACCTCCCGATTTAACCCTAGCCTACTCACGGGACAATTTACAATGACCAATTAGCCTACCAGCCTTTGGACTGTGAGAGGAAACCGGAGCACCCAGACAGAGCCCATGAGGTCTCGGGGAGAAGGTACAAATTCCTTACAGGCAGCGATGGGATTCCTATTTTGCACATTGGTTGTTTGTCAGTCTTTGTTTATGTATAGTTCTTCATAAATTCTATTGAATTTCTTTATTTTCCTGCAAATGTCCACAAGAAAATGAATCTCAGGGTAGTAAATTTTAACGTATATGTACTTTGATAATAAATTTGCTTGGACTTTGACTTTGTGGTCCAACTGTGAAAGCCTATGAATTGCTTGCGCTGAGCCTTTGATTCCAGTAAAATGGCGGTGTGCTTGGTCGCAATGGCCTCTCCGGGTCCAACCAATGGTGTAGTTGTTTGGCCTTTATATCTTTCCTATGATCGCAAGACACTGGTGATATTAAGAACACCAAGTTCTGCTGGATAGCAGTGGAACTGCACTGCATGGGCTTGTTGAGTACCGTGTCGTGGGCTGCTACAGCCATCCAGGGAGGAAGGAGTTGGAAGCGATGCATGGAAGAGGTGTGCAGTCCAACAAATGGTGCAAGTATTTGTCTTAAATAATTTTTCTTGTGATTGCAAAAGCCTGCTGGACATTGATATTACTAAATACTGCAAGCCTGGTTCATTAGCGAGACCAGCAGAGGGCAGTTGCTTGGCCTCCACTGCTACTCAGACCAGCCGTCATGTTGTGGCATCGCCTGTTCCAGCCACCCAGGGGAGGAGGCAGTGTTGAGGCATGTTCGAGACGGAGTCAGAGTCAGAGATGGGGTTAGAGAGAGCGCAGTGGAGAAAAGTCAGAACGGAGGAGTTTCAGAATTCGTCCATCTAAGCCAACAGCAAGGTTGGATCAATCGAAGCTCCGAGCTGATTTGGAAAGTTTGAGCATGGGTCAGAACATAAAAGGAAATTGGGTTCGCTTCGGGTTTCCTGTTCCGTGGCTGCCTGTAAGCAGACGGATCTCAAGGTTGTATAATTTATACATACTTTGAACTTTGCAAAGACAGAGTCTTCAGAGAGATGAGGGGTCATCTCATCTTCACTGTGGCTGTCTCAAGGGCAGCGCTTTCAGAAGTGTCCCTCGTAAGGAACATCACCTGACAAAAATGGCTGACAGTGTCTTGGGACTTCCTTTCTTGGGATGTGTTGTTTGCCTGGATTCCTGAAGACTGCCAGGGGCACCAGTCTGGCCAATTATGTTATAATTTACATTTCCTCTTTCTCACAAACTTTCCAACTAAATTGCCTCAATAATTTTAAAGCCACATAAGTTCCTTATGAGGGAAATGCCTTGGGGAGGGAAGGGAGTTACAGAGAGAATGGGCTCTACAGAAAACAGAAAAGGCTGGTGAGCAGATGAGATTGGTGGTGGGATCACGGCATGGCTGGTGCACGCCGATAAGTGATGTGCTGGATGTTAAAGCTGCTCCTAATACAGGGTGTCAACCTGAAGCATCAACTGTCTGTCTCATGCTGTGTGCTTGCGAAGCCGCTGCAAGTAAGTTTTTCATTGCAACTGTGCACAGATATACTTGTATATATGTGAATAAACTTTAGATTCAGGTTCATTTATTTATCACATTTACATCAAAGCATGTGGTGAAATGCATTGTTTGCATCACAATCTAAGGATGTGCTGGGGGCAGCCACACATTCCGGTGCCAACTCAGCACTCCCACAACACTCAGCAGAACAACCACCGAACACAGCAAAACAAAGCCCTTTGCTCCCTCCCTTCCATTACGCAGACAGCAAGTCCGCCGACCTGAGACAAATCGCCTCTGGGCCATCACCCCCCATTGAACTTGTGGACTCACAGACATCAGGCCTCTGACTTCCCCAGTGGATTCATAGATTTGCTGATGTGACTTCGCTTTTGACTTTGAGATCCAGCCAATTAAGACCAACTGGAGAAATTTCTTCAGTTTAAGGATTTTTATCCCAGAGCACCAAGTTAATGAGCAGATTGAAAGTGAATTCATTATCAGATTATGTATAGGTCATCATATACTACCCTGAGATTCATTTCCTTGCAGGCATTCACAGTAGAACAAAGAAATACAATAGAATCAATGAAAAATTACGTATTTGTGCAAAATAAGACGACTTTACAAATACAAAAAGAAACAAATAATAACAATAAATACGAGCTGTAGAGTCCTTGAAAGTGAGTTCATAGGTTGTAGAATCAGTTGAGGTGAGTGAAGTTATCCATTCAGCAGCTCAATAGTTAAAGATTAATACCTGTTCCTGAACCTGGTGGTGTGGGGCTTATACCTCCTTTCCGATGGCAGCAGCAAGCAGAGAGCATGCCCTAGATGGTCGGATTCCTTGGCAATGGAACTGAATTGGCTTTATTACTTACGTCCTTCATATACATGAGGAGTAAAAATCTTTACGTTACGTCTCTGTTCAAACGTGCAATGTGAAATTTATAGTAATTTATAATAAATAGCATGTACAATAGGATAGACAATATAACATAGAAATACAGTTGTGTCAGCATGAAATAACCAGTCTGATGGCCTGGTGGAAGAAGTTGTCCCGGAGCCTGTTGGTCCTGGCTTTCATGCTGTGGTACTGTTTCCCGGTTGGTAGCAGCTGGAACAGTTTGTGGTTGGGGTGACTCAGGCCTCCAATGATCCTTCAGGCCCTTTTTACACACCTGTCTTTGTAAATGTCCTGAATAGTGGGAAGTTCACATCTATGATGCACTGGGCTGTCCGCACCACCCTCTGCAGAGTCTTGTGATTGAAGGAAGCGATCCTGCGATGGAGGCTGCTTTCCAGTGGCAGAGTTCCTCATAGATGTGCTCAACGGTGGGGAGGGCTTTTCCTGCCATGGACTGGGCTGTATCCACTACTTTTTGTCAGCTTTTCCATTCCTGGGCATTGGTGTTTCCAACCCAGGCCATGATACAACTAATCAGGATAAGGGGAGAGTAACAGGGTACAAAGTAGAACAATACATAGGAGACAGGTGGGAAAGTAGAGCAGCTGTGTTTTGATTGGATACCAGGTTCAATTACCCTTTGACCTACACCTGCTCCTATTTTCTAAACGGGGAAAAAATTAAAAATCAGAGGTACAAATGGATTTGCAAGTCCTCGTGCAGGATTCCCTAAAGGTTAAGGTGAAGGTTGAATCGGTGGTGAGGAAAGCAAATGCAATGTTAGTATTTATTTCAAGAGGACTACGGTATAAAAGCAAGGATGTAATGCTGAGGCTATATAATCACTGGTGAGGCCTCACTTTGAGTATTGTGAGCAGTTTTGGGCTCCTTATTTAAGAAAGGGTGAGTTGACATTGGAGAGGGCTCAGAGGAGGTTCACAAGAATGACTTTGGGAATGAAAGGGTTATCATATGAGCAATGATTGAAGGCTTTAGGGCTGTACTTGGTGGAGGGGGATCTCACTGAAAGATACTGAATACCAAAAGGTCTAGATAGAGTGGATGTGGAGAGGATGATCCTTTAGTAGAGGAGTCTTGTGCCAGAGGGCACAGCCTCAGAATACAAGAATGTCCCTTTAGAACAGAGATGAGGAGGAATTTCTTTAGCCACAGGCTGGTGAATCTGTGGAATTCATTGCCACAGGCGGCTGTGGAGGCCAGGTCACTGGGTGCATTTATGTCAGAGGTTGATAAGTTCTTGATTAGTCAGGGCATGAAAAGTTACAAGGAGAAGGCAGGAGATTTGGGCTGAGAGGAAAATGGATCAGCTTAATGGAATGGCAGAGCAAAGTCAATGGGCCAAATTCACTAATTCTGCTCCTATGTTTTATGGTCTTATAGTATTATTTCTTACACATTACACATGGTATACATGAAGAGTTCTTTGGTCTGTGCATCTCATAAATATGTGATTGACATACAGAATGTTTTATGAGGTGGGTGTAAGAACTTAGACAGAGAGATACAGTAAGGGGATCTTGTAGAAAGCATTGCAAAGTAAAACAGGAGCTAAATTAGGGAGTGTGACATTGTATGGAGAACAAAATTGAGCAATGTTACAGAAAACGGAGATGTGGGTGGAAAGTGTTACGGTGAATGGAGATCTTATTTAGAGAGCATTATGTTGAATGGAGGATTAGATTAGAGAGTGCAACAGCGAATGCAGACATGATTGGAAAGTGTTGCATGGACGGATGTCTGAATTAGAGAGTATTATGTTGAATGTAAGAATAATTTAGAGCGAGTTAATGGTGAATAGAGGACTAAATAAGAGTGTCACAGTATTTAGTGGGCTCAATTAGTGAGAGTTACTGTGAATGGAGAGCTAAATTAGAAAGTGTTAGGGTGTCGTGCCTTCGGAGAGAGCGTTACATTGAACAGAGGATTAAATTACGGAGTTTTGCGGAGAATAGCAGGCTAAATTGGAAAGTATTGCCCTGAGTGCAGAATGTTTTCGTTAATAAATAACATAATCTTGAGTGTTTTGTGGATGTATTCTAAACTTGAGTTGAAGATGAACTGCAGTGACAGAGGAAAAGGACTTGGTGAGATGAATGCAATGTATTCATTCTTGGGGTACACTTTCTGAATATGGAGGAGTCAAGACTTTCCCAAGGTTTGCCTATATCATATTGTTTCCTCCTATCATTCACTCGATATTCCCAGCTGCCCCTAGAAAGCAGTCATGAGCCACTGTCATGAATAACTTCCAGAGCTTTGCAATAAAGTTTTTTAGAGCAGAAGTAAGGAGGAATTTTTTTAGCCAAAGAGTGGTGAATCTGTGGAATGCTCTGCCACAGACTACAGTGGAGAACAAGTCCGTGGGTATATTTAAAGCGGAAGTTGATAGATTGCTGATTGGTCAGGACATCGAGGGATATGGTGAGAGGGCAGGTATATGGGGTTGAATGGAATCCAGGATCAACCTTGGTGATATAGCAGAGCAGTCTCGATGGGCTGAATGGCCTAAATATACTCCTATATCTTATGGTCTTAAAGGTAGGGAATCAACCATGCTGTATAGATCCCTCCGAGAAAACCGATGGCTAACCTGTCTTCCTGCAGCAGGTAATGACTCATTCAGGTTTCTGTGAGGTTGGATCTTATTGAAACTTACTTAATGTTGGAAGGCCTCAAGTATATAAAAATTAAAAGAATCAGAATCAAGTTTATTATCACCAGCATGTGTTGTGAAATTTGTTAACTTAGTAGCAGCAGTTCAACGTAATACATAATATAGAAGAATGAATGAATGAATGAATAAATAAATAAATAAGTTACAGTGTACGTACACTGAGTAGATTACAAATTGTGCAAAAAACAGAAATAATATATATTTAAAAGGTGAGGTAGTATTCATGGGTTCAATATCCATTTAGGAATCAGATGGCAGAGGGGAAGAAAATGTTCCTGAATCGCTGAGTGTGTGCCTTTAGGCTTCTGTACCTCCTATCTGATGGTAACAGTGAGAAAAGGGCATGTCCTGGGTGCTGAAGGCCCTTAATAATGGACGCTGCCTTTATGAGAAAGAAATGAGCTGCCTTTATGATGCTCTTTGAAGATATCCTGGGTACTTTGTAGGCTAGTACCCAAGCTGGAGCTGACTAAATTTACAACCTTCTGCAGCTTCTTTCGGTCCTGTGCAGTAGCGCCCCCCCCCCACCCCCATACCAGACAGTGATGTAGCCTGTCAGAATGCACTCCATGGTATATCTATAGAAGGCTTTCAGTGTATTTGTTGACATACCAAATCTCTTTACTCCTAGACTATTAGGAGCAAGTTATCAGGATAAGTGGTACAAATGCAACATTTCAAAGACAATTAGACAGATAAACAGACAGGCAAAGTTTCGAGGAATATGGGGCAAGTGAATCAGGATCAGGTTTAGTGTCAATGATATATATCGTGAAATTTATTGAACAATGCAATACCTAAAAAGCTACTATAAGTTACAACAAATAAGTGAATAATGCAAAAGAGAAGCATTGAGCACCTTCGCTCTGTCTGGTGCAAAATGCAGGATCTCCAAGTGGCTACCGATTTCAATTCAACTTCCCATTCCCATTCTGACATGACCTCCTCTACTGCCGTGATAAGCCTACATTCAGGATGAAGGAGCAAAACCTCATATTCCATCTCGGTAGCTGTCAAACTGATGGCATGAGCATCGATTTCTCCAACTTCCTGTAATTCTTCACTCATTCCCCTTTCTTCTCTTTTTCCATTCCCCATTCTGATTATCCTCTCTTCTCCAGCCCATCAGTCCCCTCTGGTGACCCTCCTCCTTCTCTCTCTTCCATGGTCCATTCCCTGCTCCTATCAGATTCTTCTTCTTCAGCCCTTCACACCTTCCACCTATCACCTTCCAGCTTCTTAACTTCATCCCGCCTTCCCCCTCACCTGGTCTCACCTATCACCTGCCAGCCTGTACTCCTTTCCCTTCCCTTGTTTTCCCTTGTTGTTCTAGATTCTGCCCCCATCCTTTCCAGTCCTGATGAAGGGTCTCGGCCCAAAACTGTTTATTCCTCTCCTCAGATGCTGCCTGTCTTGTTGAGTACCTTCAGGATTTTCTGTATTTTGCTCAAAATTTCCAGCATCTACAGAATCTCGTGTTTATAGCGAGGAGTGTTCAATGGATACATAGATTGTTCAGAAATCTGATGACAGAAGGAAAAAAGTTGTCCCTAAATATCGAATGTGGGTCTTCAAATGCAGGGGAATGGAACTAGCTCATGTAGACAACTTGATTGGGATGGACAAATTAGGCCAAATGGCCTTTTTCCATGCTGTGTATTTCTATGACATTTAAGTAAACAAAATTTCTCAATGGACACCGCTGAGTTGATCTCAGGGAGCCAGAGCTCCAGATTAACATTACCACTATACTACGTCAAATACATCCACAATTCTTTCCTTTGATGACCCATGGCACTGAGCTGCAATCTCCATTGAGTTGTGGCTTAGATCTGGTCCTTAGGTTCATAGAGATGGTTTTAAGGTCAGAGAGGCAAGTTAGGGGTCAGGTTAGGGTTTAGGGACAGGATTGTGGGGGAATTAGAAGTCAGGCTCGAGTCTAGGCCTCTACTCCACGCTCCGCATCTGAAGGCCAGTGATGTGGATGCAGGACGTATATCTTTAGGTTGTGCTGGTTGTTCACGCAAATGACACATTTCACTGTACGTTTTGATGTAGTACGTGATAAATAAATGAATCTTAATCTACAGAGAAATCTGAGTTACCACAACTGAGCCTGCAGTTTCCCCATTGCTTACTTTCAGACGCCTGTCAGCTGGGAACGGGCAAGCTCAGAAGGCAGTGGCTGGGGGATTTGGTTGTGGGTGTAGAGCCAGGCTGGGTGTGAATCATTGGGCAGGGTTGGTGCAGGAAAGACTTCCTCTATTTTGGGGAACCATGGCTTGTGTAACTCAATTACAGCTGGGGGCATTTCTGGAGTTTGGAGCTCAATTCCGACTGTAAGGAGTTTGTACGTTCTCCTCGTGTAACTGCCTAGGCTTCTTCCGAGTGTCTGCTTTTCTCTAACAGTCCAGAGACGTACCGGTTAGTAGGTTAATTGGTCACTGTAAATGTCCTGTGATTAGGCCAAGGCTGAGTAGGTGGGCTGGAAGGGCCTGTTTCACACTGTATCTCTAAACAGATAAATAATATTCGGCACATTCAAGTCTTGTCTTCATGGATAAACGAACTCTTTCCTCATATCAACGTGCGGCACACACACAGCCGGCATAATGTACGAAACAAGCACAAGACATTCTGTACGTTAATTGCCTATCTCAGTCATTGATCAATCTCACCACCTTCTTTTTCTCTCCACTGCTCCATTGTGCTCCTGGTCAGCTTGGGACCTTCTTCATAAGCTCATGGCTGCTTTGCTGTGCCCTTTTATTTAATTGACCCTGTGAACGGGTTTGAGCTGATAACCTCAGCGAGACAAAACCAGGGGGTAAACAAAGGCCGAAGTATCCAAATCTGCTGTTCGCACAGCTGATTTTTGACCCTCCCCCCTTCCCAACTCCTTCCTCCCTAGGGCTTTGCAAAGTTGATTTGACAGATGCATGGGACAAAAGGAGAACCTGTTGTCTCCAGATATCATCACTGAGCCAGGCACTAATCTTTCTTCACCCTTTCTGTGGCAATCACTGGGTTTAGCAGACAGGTCTCCCTTATCAGTACCTGCAGGCGCCCGCTGGCTATTACAATTCCATCAAGCAGCCCTGTTAAACGAATGAAATCACTTTCCAGTGCGCATCAATATAAGTTTCCCCTTTCTTCAGGTTCTCTCCCCCTTCAACAATTTGAGATTAATTATGCAGCCCACAGACATATGGCTCTGCAGAAAGAAAGGGCCTTTATCTGAGAAGCCTGCAGTACTCTGTTTGCCAGTAATCAACTGTGCAAAAGTTAATTTGTCTGTTGACTCAGTGTTCGTTATGGTCTTATAATAAAGTTTATCTTAGCAGGTTAATGTAAAGCACTGCACTCCATTAAAGAGCGAGAACAGCTTTGACAAATGGCCATCCGGGTGGATAACTTCACTTGCCACGACTCCAAACTGATTCCACAACCTATTGACTCACTTTCAAGGACTCTAAACTCTTGTTCTCAGTAGTATATTTTTACTTACATATTAGTTGTTTGTCAGTCTTCATTAATGTATAGTTTTTCATAAGTTCCATTGTACTTTATTTTCCTGTAAATGCCTGCAAGAAAATGAATCTCAAGGTCATATATGTTAACATATACATAGTTACCTTGATAATAAGGGATGTTATTGAAAGGTTACAGGGAGATTGGGGTTAGAGAGGGAATGGATCAGCTACAATGAAATGGTGGAGCAGATTCAATGGGCCAAATGGCCTAATTCTGCTCCTATATCTTATGGTCTTAATAAATATACTTTGAACTTTGAATTTTTATTTATTTATTCATTTACTTACTTACTGAGATAAAATGCAGAAATAGGCCCTTCTAGCACTTCAAACCATGCGGCCTAGCAACTCCCTATTTAACCTCGGCCTAATCACAGGACAATTTACAATGACCAATTAACCTACCAACTGGTAGGTCTTCGGACTGTGGGAGGAAACCAGAGCACCCGGAGGAAACCCGAGCAGTCATGGGGAGAACGTACAAACTCCTTACACACAGCGACAGGAAATGAACCCGGGTTGCTGGTACTGTAAAGCACTGTGCTAACCACTATGCTAATGTTTATTTGTTTGCTTATTTATTTATGTTTGTAACTTAACATACATGGTAAAATACGTACTTTGATAATAAATTTTACTTTGACTTTGGTTTGACTTTGAGTTCTAACAGCATGCAGAACATTATTCTCCAACTTCTCTTGTGGTTTTTCCTCTCTGAAAATGCCTCTTCTATATTGAGAAGCCAGCATGTATGTTGGAAGTGTTAAGATCTTTGCATGTGAGCCATTGACATTCAAGGCAGGCACAGTGCCTCGTAGTTTTAAGTCGAGGGCTCTTCAGTTACTTAAGAGGCAGAGGCCAGCTCAGCCAGGGTGCAGAACAAAGCAATCAATAAAGCCCGCAGCAACGGGAGCAAGAAGGGTCAAGACCATCATAATGGATTTCCCAAGCTCTGTGGAGATCTATTTAACAGGGAACAACACACCCCTGTTAATCAATTATTCTCATTCAAGAGAGCAGACCAGAAGACAGTATTTCCTGAACTGCAGGGTTATCTTGGGTAAAGCAATTTGACCCTTGCTGGGGTACAGCTCCAGGGCACTGGGAGATCTCTGCTGATTTAGTTGCAAATGTACTTCATTGCCATGACCATTAGAGTTATTTGGATATTCAACAATGGGGAGGGATGAAAGGGCAAGTTCTTGTATCAGGAAAGAGGTTTATCTTGATATTGGGCAATAGAGCAAAGCATATGTGGGGATCTTGCATTCAGTGTCAATGAAAATTCCTCCTTTTACAGCCTGTGGTGCTACTTTCAAGGTCAGTAGTACAGTCTTTCAAAATCCTCTTGCTATTAGAATCAAAATTAGGCTTACTATTAGTGACATATGTCATGAAATGTGTTGTTTGCAGCAGCATTATGATGTAATCCATTAAAATTACTATAAGTTACAATTAAAAAATAAATAAGCAGTGTAAAATAGTGAGGTAGTGCCCATGTGTTCATAGATCTGATAACGGAGGGAAGAAATTGTTCCTGAAACACTGAATGTGTGTCTTCAGGCTCCTGTACCTCCTCCCTGATGATAGTGGTGAGAAGAGGGTACATCCTGGGTGAAGGGGGTCCTTAATAATGGATGCGCATTCTTGAGGTATCACCTCTTGAAGATGACCTGGATGGTGTGGAGCAGTGTGCCTGTGATGGAGCTGTCTGAATTTACAGCCCCTGCGGCCTCTTTTGATTCTGTGCATTGGCAGCCCCCATACCGGATGGCGATCCAGGGTACATATGCAGAAATTTGCTAAGGTTCTTTGGTGACAAACCAAATCTCCTCAAACTCTGAATGAAACACAGCCACTGCTGTGCCATCATTGTGATTGCCTCAATGTGTTGGGCCCACGATAGATCTTTAGAGATGTTGACATCCAGGAACTTGAAGCTGCTCACCCTTTCCACTACTGACCCCTCAATGAGGATTGATGTGTGTTCCTTTGACTTCCAATTCCTGATGTTCACAATCAATTTCTTGGTCTTGCAGATGCATATCTTGATCTCCCATCATCTAAGATGCTCTTTCACACCTACAGTGGAAAATTTTGTTTGCGTGCCATCCAGACAGATCATCCAACGTACAAGTACGTTGAGATGGCTGAAGGAAAAGCTTAATGTAGAACGTAGTGGCAGAGTCACAGAGAAAGTGTGGTGCAGGGAGACAAATAAAGTGCACCGGCCTCAGTGAAGTAGATAAGGAGATCAAGATTTCATCTTTTAGTGTGTGAGAGATTCATTCAGGAGTATGACAACAACAGGGTAGATGCTGTCCTTGACTTTGTGCTTGCAGGCTTTTGTATCATCTGTCTGCCTGGGGAGGGGAAAGAGAGAATGACTGGGTGGGAGGGGTCCCTGATTATGATGGCTGCTCTCCCGAGACAGTGAGAAATACAGGCAGATTAGTTTAAGTTAATAACGCATCATGGATAGAACAGGCATTCTGGGTGAAGGGGCCTGCTCCTGTGCTGTGGACTGTTCTATGCTCAGTAGTCACTTTACTAGGAACCCCCTGTACTTAATAAACTGTCCATTAAATGTATGTTCATGGTCTTCTGCTGTTGTAGCCCATCCACTTCAAGGTTCAATGTGATGTGCATTCAGAGATGTTCTTCTGCACACCACTATTGTAATGCTTGGTTATCCGAGTTACTGTCACCTTCCTGTCAGCTTCAACCTGTCTGGCCATTCTCCTCCAACCTCTCTCATTAATAAGGCAGTTTTGCCCACAAAGCAACTGCCCACTGAATGTTCTTGTTTTGCACCATTCTCTGTAAACTCTAGAGACTGCTGTGCATGAAAATCCCGGGGGATCAGCAGTTTCTGAGATACTTAAACCACCCCATCTGGCACCAACAATCATCCCATGGACAAAGTCACTTAGTTCACATTTCTACCCCATTCTGATATTTGGTCTGAACAACAATTGAGCCTCTTGACTATGTCTGCATGTTTTTATGCATTAAGTTACTGCCACATGATTGACTGATGACATACATTTGCATTAATGAGCAGGTGTACAAGTGTGCCAAATAAAGTGGCCATTGAGTGTCTCTGTTCATTCTAAGTACTATTTTAACCAAACCTTGTGTATTTATTGCTTTTATAACCTAAAAGGCTCTATGCCAAATTTCATTAAAGTTCCTTGGAGCACTTTTTAATGTTAACCTTACTATATAAATGCAAAACAACACACACAGAAACTCAGAAAATCAGACAGCATCTATGGAGAAGAGTTAACAGTCAACGTTTCAGGCCAAGACCCTTCTTCGTCCTGAAGAATAGTCTCAGCCCGAACCGTCAACTGTTTACACTTTTCCATTGATGCTGCCTGACCTGCTGAGTTCACCCTCTCTGTGTGTAGCTTTGGATTTCCAGCATCTGCAAATTTTCTTGTGATATATAAATGCATATTTGTTGCCACCATGCTTCCTAACTCCAAGGACGACGGTGTGCGATTGCACAACGACAAAAGTAGATGAAAAGGGCATGTTAATTTTTTTTTATCAGCCATGCCAGTTATCACGACACAGATTATACACGAGGGGATCAGAAAAAAAGGGCAAGAGCGCCTTAGGCAACTTCACGGCTCGAACCTTCTGCTGTGATTTTCCAGCAGGCTGTTTTACCCGAATGTGACAATGTTCATTTTGTGCTGTTGTCTCATTCAGACCTCTGACTAATATCTAAATGCTGTTTGGTGCAATTCCTCTGCTTCTCTGTCGGGCTTAGGTTTTTCACTAAAATGAGACTTAGATTAGTTCAGTTTGTCAAGTACATCAGGGTGTGATGAAATTCCTTGCTCGCATGAAACTCAGAGGGTAATAATAAATACAAGGATCCGAGTCAGAATCAGAATCAGCTTTAATGTCACTGGCATACGTAGTGAAATTTGTTGTTTTGCAGCAGCAGCAAATTAACTGTATATAAAACAGTTAATTTAAATCAGTAGTGCAAAAATACTGGGATAGTGAACCCACATGAGATGCTCTCATTTCTGGGTCGGGTCTAAGCCAGAGAAGAGGAGTATTTTGTATTGCTCCAGATTTCCAGCATTTGCAGAATCTCTGGTGTTTAAAACTGGTTCTCAATGAAGGACTCGGTCAGAAACGTGAACTCTTTATTCTTTTCAAAGATACTGCCTGGCTTGCTGAGTTCTCCAGAATTTTGTGTCTGTTGCTCTGCAGAATCACTTGAATTTACCTCTTTATTTATGAATCAGAATTAGAATCAGGTTTAATATCTCCGGCATACGTCGCGAAATTTGTTAGCTTTGTGGCAGCAGTACAATGCTATACATGATAAGTATAGAAAACAACTGAATTATGATGTATATACAGTATATTAAATAGTTAAATTAAGTAAGTAGTGCAAAAACAGAAATAAAAAATATAGTGAGGTAGTGTTCAAGGGTTCAATATCCATTCAGGAATCAGATGGCAGAGGAGAAGAAGCTTTTCCTGAATCATTGAGTGTGTGCCTTCAAGCTTCTGTATCTCTTTCCTGATGGTAGCAATGGGAACAAGGCACGGCCTGGGTGATGAGGGTCCTTAATGACGAATGCCACCTTTTTGAGGCATTGTTTATCAAGATGTCCTGGATACTACAGATACTAGTACCTATGATGGAGCTGACTAAGTTTACAACTCAGTGCAAAACAGCAGAATGATGCAAAGATTGTGGTGCTCTCTGAGATACAGGAAAAAGGGTAGCTTCTATGGAAATGAATAAATGTTCAATCTTTCAGGCCAAGACCCTTCTTCAGGACTCATTAGCTTTATGTGTCACAGGTACATTGAAACATCAAAACAGTGAAATGTGTCGTCTTGTGTCAATGACCAACATGGTTTGGGGAATTGTTGGGGGCAACCTGCAAGTGTTGCCTTGCTTCTGATGCCAATGTAACATGCCCACAACTTACTAACCTTAACCAGTCTTTGTGCCCAGAGCACCTGGAGGAAACCTACATGATCACAGGGAGACCATACAAACTCTTTAGAGACAGCAGCTTCTCCTTCTTCATGTGCCTTGCGCGTTACACGCTTGGGCGATCATGGCTCTCCACATCGAACGATCCCTCGCAGCGTCAATGATATCTCACACACTTAGATCTGTTAGTTCTTTCACAGTGTCCATATATTTTCTTCTTTGCCTTCCTCTCCTACGTTTCCCAGGCATACGGCCTTGTAATGTGAGGCATTCTATTTCTCCCTTTCTGATGACATGGCCCAGGAATTTAAGTTTCCTCTCATTTCATGTTTTCATTAAAGATCTTTTTGTATGGTTGGAGTACTGTCTCACTAGTTACCCTATCTCTATATGATATTTTCAGCATTCTTCTAAGAAACCACATTTCTGTTGCTTCTAAGTTTCTTTGGAGTTCTGGTGTTATAGTCCATGTTTCGGAAGCATACAGCAAGATTGACCAGATGTGACATTTTAGTAGCCTAAGTCTTGTTGTCATAGAAGTGTGTCTATTGGTAAAAATGGGTTTCATTTTTTGGAAATTGGTTTTGGCAATGGCAATTCTTCTTTTTATTTCTACTTTACTTCTAGCAGAGACAGCAGCAGGCACTGTAAAACATGGCCTTAACCACTACACCACTGTGGCACCCACAGCCGAGCCAGAGAATGAGGCAGTACAACTGGAAAGGAGACATGAGAGAAATGGCTGGCTTAGGAGTCTGATACCAGTGGGGAAGAGGCTGTTCTTAAGTTTGGTTACCTGAGCTTTCATGCTCCTATGTCTTCTCCCAGAAATTGAGTGAAGCCTCCATCAGTCAGTGTCGACCATGAGTGTTGCATCCTAGCTGTCTGGCTATGGAAACTTGGACAGTATGATATGAAGGACAAGCTGTTGCCCATGTAGCAAGCTCCCCCTCTCCAAGCATCTGAAAAACCCAGTGGAATGGCGGAGGCTGATAGAATTAAGCACCAGCAGCATCACACGAGTCGCAGTCAGTGTTGAACAGTGTAGGACATCTTTAGGGATTCCCATTCTAGTTTTTTTCCCTTGGGGTTTACTCCCAAAGCCTTCCCCATAGTGGGTATAGCCACAAGGTAGCAGAGGCTTGAGATCAGAGTTTTCCTTCGTCTAGATGAGCTGCCAACCACGGCTGACGAGCCCCATCTGCACGGAGCGGCCGGTTTTAAGGCGCCACTAACCCGCCTTTGCCCCTTCTCCTGTCAGTAGAAACGATTCAACCGGGCTTAGTAGCTAAGCCACACGAGAAGTTCAGGAGCTGGACTTGGTTGTTGGAGGCTATTTGAGGTGCACGACATTGGGAGCATCTAATAAGTAGTGGGAGCTTGTCCCCATTGCTACCCCCGGCTATAACAACCTTAACGAAGCTTCCACTTTCTTACCAGGTGGTAGAAGAGGGAAAAGTGAATGGCCAGCGTAGCAGGCATTGTCAGCCTTCCTGAAACAACACACAGTGAAAGTGGATTGAATGGATGGAACTATACAATGAATTGTATTTGCAACCCAGACTGCTGTCAAAAGAGGAAATTGGTTTTGTTTACATTGAAGCTAATCAGAATCTGAATCAGGTTTATTGTCACTGACTTATATGACATAAAATTTTGTTGTTTTGTGGCAGCAGTACATTGCCAAAGGCATAAAAATTACTATAAATTGCAAAATAAATAAATAGTTCAAAAAAAGAATGACACATAATACTCATGGGTTCAGGGAACATTCAGAAATCTGGTAGTGGAGGGGAAGAAGCTGTTTCTGACTGTTGAATGTGAATCTTCAAGCTCCTCTACCTCCTCCCTGCTGGTAGTAACAAGAAGAGGGCATGTCCCAATGGTGAAAGTCCATAGCGGTAGATGTTGCCTTCTCAAGGTACTGCCTTTGCCACAAAGTTCAGATCCTTAGTATTTATTTTATGAGCCTTTTAATTAGATCGGAGCTTAATGTCGCTGCCTTTTATTTGAGCTTGCTATCAAATTAGCATAGGGCATATTTGGTCATTGTATGTTCAATAAGCGAGAACTTTGGGAGGTGACAAATGACGGTGCTGTCACATCTGGAATTAAGATATTGCCTAAGACACAGTAAATGTCCAAAGTCACCCTAAAACAGATACTTACCTATCTTTTATAAACCTTTTATAGCAACTCTTATGAAAACAATTGATTGCCACAGTTATCTTGGCTATACCTCTCCCCACCCTGTCTCCTATAAAAATGTTACTCCATTTTCTCAGTTCCTTCATCTCTGCTGCATCTGTTCCCAGGATGCGGTCTTTCTTTCCAGGACATCAGCAGTGCCTTCCTTCTCCAAAGAACGGGGTTTCCCTTCCTCCACTGTTGATGCTGCTCTCACGAGCATCTCTCCCATTTCCCGGGCATCCATGTTCATCCATCTTCCTGCCGCCTTAACAGGGATAGATTTCCTCTTGTCCTTACCTACCACCCATGAACTTCTGCATCCAACACATCATTCCCCACCACTTCCACCATCTCCAAAGGGATACTATCATCAAACATATCTTTACCTGCCCCCACCTCTGCTATCCACAGAGATCGATCCCTCCTTGATTCCCTTGTCCATTCGTCCATCCCCACCAATCTGCTACACCAGCCAAAGTGCTACACTTGCTCATTTACCTCCTTCCTCACCTCCATTCAGAGCCCTAAATAGTCCTTCCAGGTGAGGCAACACTTCACCCATGAATCTGCTGGGGTCATCTATTGTGTCCGCTGCTCCCGATGCAGCCTCCTTTACATTAGTGAGGCCTGTCGTAAACTGGGGGACTGCTTCATCAAGCACCTCCCCTCCATCTGCCAAACGTGCAACTTCCCAGTAGCCAAACATTTTAATTCCCATTCCCATTCCAACATGTTGGCTCATGACCTCCTCTTGTGTCAAGATGAGGTCACCTGCAGGGAGGAGGAGCAACACCTTATATTCTATCTGGGTAGCCTCCAAACTGATGGGATGAGTATTGATTTCTCCTTCTGGTAAAAACTGTTTTCCTTCCTCCTCACAAAAGATGCTGGAGAACCTCAGCGGGCCAGGTAGCATCTATGGAAAAGAGTAAACAGTTGACATTTCTGGACGAAACTGTTCATCAGAACAACCCTGTTGAAGGGTCTTGGCTTGAACATCGAAGGTTTACTCTTTTTCATAAATGCTGCCTGGCCTGCTGAGTTCCTCCAGCATTATGTTTCTGTTGCTCAGATTTCCAGCATCGGCAGATTTTCTCTTGTTTCCTTCTTCCTCCCCTCTTCTTCTATTCCACACTCTGGCCTCTTACCTTTACTGATCTGCCTATCACCTCTCTCAGGGTATCCTTCTTCTCTCCTTTCTCCTATTGCCTACTCTTCTTTCTTATCAAATCCTTCCTCTCCAGCCCTTTACCTTTCTTATCTTCCTAGCTTCACCTATCACCTTCTAACAAATCTTCCCCTCCCTCCATCTTTTTATTCTGGTGTCTTCCCCCTTCCCTCTCAGTCCTGAAGAAGGGTCTTGGTCCAAAACATCAACTGTTTATTCACATCCATAGATGCTGCCTGACCTGTTGAGTTCCTCCAGCATTTTGTGTGCATTGCTTCTATGATGGCTCTTTGAGAGGCTGTGGGTGCACCATAAAATTTAAGATGCTAGAATTGCTCAGTAGTTTAGACAGAATCTGTAGAGAGGTAAAGAGAGTTAATATCTCTGTTCAATGACCTTCCATCAGAAAGATCAGACTTACATCCAGACATCATCTTGTCTGTCTTTGTTTATGTATAATTTTCTTTTTCATGTCTTTATTTTCCAGTAAATGCCTGCAAGAAATTAAAATTGAATCTGAATAGTAACATATACATACTTTAATAATACATTTGACTTTAACTTTGTTGATTATAATTCATAATACTTCATTGATTCTGAAACATGGGAACCTATTTAGGTTCAGCAAAGCTGCATCTACACAAAAAGTTCTTCTTTTCTTTTAATGACTGCTTTAGAAGATGTTATCAATTATTTTGTCAGCTGGTACAATTTTTGTTTTGCATTTTTTAACCTTCTTTTTTGCATCAGTTACCTCTCAAATTCTCAATCAATCTTTGGACACTGACTGTTGAATTGCCAGAAAGCACTGTACCTTCTCTTTTGTCAATCCTCCAGCACGAGTGGTAGATTCAATTCACCAACATGTAGAACGCAGAATACTATAACACCATACGACCTGTCAACCACAGTGTTTTGCTGACATTTTAACCTACTCTAAGATCAATCTAACTCTTCCCGCCTACATAGCCCTTCATTTTTCTGTCATCCATGTGCTCATTTAAGAGTTTTTTAAATGTCACTAATATTTCTGCATCAACCACTACCCCTGACAGGGCATTTGAGTCACCCACCACTCTGCGTAAAAAATTACTTCTGACACTCCCCTCCTATACTTTCCTCCAATCACCTTAACGTTATGCCCCTCATAATAGCTTTTCCCACCCTGTCAAAATGTTTGTGGCTGTCCACTTGATCTATGCCTCATATTATCTTGTACACCTCTATCAAGTTTACCTCACTCCAAAGTGAAAAGCCTTAGCTTGCTCAACCTTTCCTCATAAGATATGCTCTCTAGTCCAGGCAGCATCCTGGCAAATCTCTGCACCTTCTGTAAAGCTTCCACATCCTTCTTATAATGAGCTGAACAGAACCGAACTCAATATTCCAAGTGTGGTCTAACCAGGGTTTTATAGAGCTGCAACATTATCTCGTGGCTCTTAAACTCAATCTTCCGACTAATGAAGGGTAACACTCCATACGCCTTCTTAACCACCTTGTCAACTTGCATGGTAACTTTGAGGGATCTGTGGATGTGGTCCCCAAGACTGACAGCTCTTCACTCTGATGGGTGAGTGCAAATGATATTCCCAAACTACGTATGGTCTCACAACAGAATTTCAGTGCTGCTGATGCAGTCAGGTTTATCATTGAAGTTGGGACTCATACACTGTTTATAGTGTTGGAAAACTTTTTCCATAGTTTTCATTATTCTAAAGTTCAAATGTCAAATTAGGTATATGTCACCATATTCCATTCTGAAATCACTTTCTTGTGGCCATTGACAATAGATACAAAGAAACATAATCAATCAATGAAAAACTACAGATAAAGATGGCCAGACAACAAATATGCAAAAGAAGACAGACTATACAAATAATAAAAAACAAATAACAATAATAAATGAAACATAAATAATATTAGGAACATGAGTTGTAGAGTCTTTGAAGGTGAGTCCATAGATTATGGAATCAGCTCAGCATTGAGGTGAGTGAAGTAATCCCCTCTGGTTCAGGATTCAGATAGTTGAAGGGTCCTTGATTATGGATGCTGCTTTCTTCTGGTAGTGCTCCTTGTAAATGTACTCACTGGTGGGGAGGGCTTTCCCTGTGATGGACTGGGCTGTATCTACCACTTTTTGTAGGATTTTCCATTCATGGGAATTAGTGTTTCCATTAAACATCAGTGTTCTTCCGATTTTCTGTCACCAAGGCAACTGCACACTTGTAAGAGCAAGCTTGCTTCACAATTTTTTTTGTTTGATCCCTCTATTCATATTCAGGAAATGGTTCAGTCCTTAATGATGAGCTAAAAATTCTCGGCTGGCACTAGGTCTTTATTACTTTAATGGGGGAGGCAGATTAAGAGTTTGTCTTGCAGGTCAGCCTTGTCACAGAGCAAAGAAAAGAGCTGAAAAACTACTACTGACTGGACCCACCCTAGAGGTTAACCTTCCACCAGACTGCCATCAGAGAGATGCTACAAGTCCATCACGGACAACACGTCATCTCCAAAGCTTCTTTCACGTAGCTATCCAGCTTCTCAACCAAACTCACTCAGGTGTAATACCCTGACTACCCCTGCACAAGATTCATTAAATGGTCTTTCATTGTCTCGTTGCTCTGTTGATAATCCGGTCATATGTTCACATTTATTTAGGTTTGATTATTGATGTTTGTGCATGTGACCATTCTGCTAATTGTGGATTGCTCATGGCTGTTAGCACCTTTGTCTTGTAAATTGTTGGTTGCTATTGTATTATCTGTTATGGTATTTTCCTGTGTTTCATGCTTGGCACTGAACCACAATCAATTCTGGTATGTTTCACATTTGCGCAACAAGGTGATTCTGATTCTGATTAGTGATAATCGTGTTACCTGCTATGCTTCTTCTCTGAGGCTGGGAATAAAAATAGCTGGTGGTTCTTTCTAGTGTATGGTCATTATCTGTTCTTCCCTGGCAAGAAAGGGCTGTTAACACCAAAGAGCGCCTTTTAGAGCTGATTACCAGTAATTGGAGGTGGAGTGGTTGCTTTGCAGCTGAATTGGAGGAGGAGAAAGTAAAGAGAGAGAGGGAGCTTTAATGGCACTTTATCAGGAAATGCGATTGAAAGTGCTTGGATTATATTTAGAGATAAACTGAAGAGAATTTCCCCATCTGCATACAACATTTTTAAAAATTAGGGTAGTTTAGAGTAGTCAGCAGTAACTTTGACGTTTCTAATGCTTTTAACCAGATCCATTGCTAAGGAAACCCTGCATTATCCACAGACTGCCTTTCAGATCAGAAGTTAAACCAAGGCCAGTTAGCTCTCTCAAGTGGATGTAAGAGATCTCATGGGATTACTTTAATCAAGAGCGGGGGAAATCCCCCCAGTGTCCAGCAGAATATTTATTCCTCAAGTCATTACCTTATCCTTGCAAAATGGGGGGCTTGTTATGTGCGAATTCGAGATTCAAGATTGTTTATTGTTCAAAAGTTCAAAGTTCAAAGTAAATTTATTATCAAAGTACATATACGTCACATATACAACCCTGAGATTCGTTTTTTTTTGCAGGCGAAATAAAAAACACTATTACACAAGTGTAAAGGAGAACAAAATGATTATTATTCTGGATCTGAGGCAGCATAAAAAGCAAGCAATAAATGTAAATAACTTTTATACATAGATTGATTGTAAGATTGTAAAGTGACACTAGGTACTATAGCTTCTGTACATAAGGTCATTCTGACAGGAAATAAGGAAGACCATAAGACATAGCAGCAGAATTAGGCCATTCGGCCCATTTAGTCTGCTTTGCCTTTTCATCATGGCTGATTTATTATCCCTTTCAACCCTATTCTCCTGTCTTCTTCCTGTAACATTTGACACCCTGACCAGTCAAGAAGCTATCAACCTTCATTTTAAATATACCCAATGACTTTGCCATCTGTGACAATGATCCTTGCATTTATATTCTACTCTTCTTGTGATGGTGTGGGGTGGATCAATGGCTCGAGGGAACTAACTGCTTTTAAGTCTGGTGGTCCTGGCTGAATGGATGCCGCGTATCCTCTTTCCTGATGTGAGCGGGACAAACAGTCCATGAGCTGGGTGGGTGAGATCATTCATGATGCTGCTGGCCTTTTCCCACAACCTTTCTGTATACACACCCAGGGGCCACACCTGTACACCTGCTCATTAATCGAAACATATAGTCAGCCAATCATGTGGCAGTAACTCAATGCATAAAAGCATGCCTACATGGTCATGAGATTCAGTTGTTGTTCAGAACAAACATCAGAGTGGGGAAGAAATGTGTTGCAAGTGACTTTGACCCTGGAATGATTTTTAGTGCCCGATAGGGTGCTTTGAGCATCTCAGAAATTGCTGATCTCCTGGGATTTTCGTACACAACCATACACAAGAGTTTACAGAGATTAATGCAAAAAAACAAATTAAAACATCCAGTGAGCAGCAGTTCTGCGCGTAAATACACCTTGTTAATGCGAGAAGTCAAAGGAGAATAGTTCAAGCTGACAGTAAGGCAAGAGTAACTCAAAAAAAGCACGCATTACAACAGAGGTGTGCAGAAGAGCACCTCTGAACCTTGAAGTAGGTGGGCTACAGCAGCAGAATACCAGGAACATACCCTCAGTGTCTACTCTATTAGGTACAAAAGGTGCATAACTGGGGATTCTTGTTCCTTTCATTGCAGTAGCACCTACAGATCTAGGGAGACTTTCTGAACCTACAGTGATCCAGAATCTGAATGGTTCCACTTTTCCCTCTGCTGACTAATGACGGATTTCTCTTTGGTTTTAAAAGTTCTTTCCATCCTCCACTTCTTCTCGTTCATTCTTATTTTTTAAATCTTATCACTAGCACCTTGCTCTTTCCTGGAAGCTTGTCAAGCCCAACTTCAGACTACATTTCATACATGAAAACAATGATTACTTTGCAGACACCCAATACAGACAGTGAAGACACTTTGGGAAGTTAACTTGTCATGAAAGGTGTATGTCTCCAGTTATTTCCCCCCTGCAATTTTACCTCAGGCACTCAACTTTTGGGGGAGAGGAACTTGGTGGCACTGTCTACTAGATCATGGTTCTTGACCTGCATTAATATTCAGATCTATTTATGACATGTATATCAAATCATATAGCTAAAGGTGTCATTTGCATTAACAACCAACATAATCTAGGGATGTGCTGGGGGCAGCCCGCAAGTGATGCCACATATTCTGGCGCCCACATTGCATACCCACAATGCTCAGTAGAACAACACAGAACACAACAAGCAACAAACAACAGTAACAGTAAAAATAAGCCCCATTCCTTCCTCCTATCCACATATATACTTACTGATTTAAGCCTATTACCCCTACTGGGGCATAGGTTGCAGACAGCTCCTCTCCACAGTCCCCTATCCTGGGCCAGTCTTTCAAGTTGTGCCCAGGTGTAGCCCATCTTCTTGGTATCCTTCCTCTGCCAGGGATGAGGCCTTTGGAGCTTCTTGTTGTGGATTTCAATAATATTTGAATTATCTTGTGTGTGTGTATATATATATATACACACACACACACATACATACATACATACATATATATACATATATGTGTTGATTAAACATTGTTTGTTTAAATAATTCATTACAGGTTATTTGTAAAAATATGTACATTGCATATGTCATCACATTACCATGTGATGCGCAGTCACCCTGCTTAAAGTAAACTCAAAGTTACGCTTGCATTTTCAAACTTCCCACATCTTCCTTTGAATTCGATTCCCGTTTTGAAGTCACAAAACATAATACTTCCGTTGGCTTTTCTGTAGCTCTCGGTTTTTACCGGATGGGGTTGCCCGACCCTCCTCCTTCCACAGCCGAGCAGCGTTACACCCACACACATACACAGCCCTTTAACTCAAGGACAGGCCTCCAGCAGACGTGCAAGTTGGCCTGCAGACACCGGTTTTCAAACTCCCCGGTGGACTTGCAGAGATTTGCAGACTTGGTTCTGGCCAATAGGCCTTGACCTCCAGACTTCTGATTCATCCTTGGCACTGATGGCAGTTTGGCGCCATCCCATGTTTCCTTCTTCCTATCATGTGCAGAAGCCCACCACTTTCAGTCTAGAACACAGCTAACAACCAAACAGCCAGAACCCTTTGTGTTAGATTTTAGATTTACAGATACAGCACAGCAAATTATACCCATATGACGAATTAACGACATGAGATTTAGAGATACAGCACGGCAAATTACACCCGTGTGATGAATTAACCTTCTGACCGGGACATCTTTGGAACGTGGGAGGAAACCGGAACCCCTGGAGGAAACCCACGTGGTCACGAGGAGAACTTACTGTACAAATTCCTTACAGGCGGTAGTGAGAATTGAATCCAATTGCTGTCACTGTAAAGCAATGGGCAAACGGCTATGCTACCGTTATATTTTGTAACTTCAAAACATTAAACTAATTCAAAGGAAGACATGGGAGTCTAAAATGCCAATCTAACTTTGTATTTACTTTAAGGAGGCATGCACGTATCACATGATAGCATAATGACGTATACCATTCATGTATTTATACATATGGCCCATAATTATTTAAACAAACAAGAATGCTTAAAGACCAAACAATATATGTACAACATTACTCAAATATTAAATACACCTGTTACCATGATTCAGGGGGGAAAAGTTCTTCTCATCCTATGACTAACCTGTCACTCTATCCGTCCCAGTTCGAGAGAAATAATCCAATCTGCCAAAGCAGCCAACACTGGGATATTCTCTTGGTCAGACCGCATTCATGACGAGAGAAACAGGGTCAATATCTCACATCAACAATACTTGATCGGAACTAGAAAACTGAGGAAACAAACATGGTTGTAGGTTGCAGAGAAATCGAGTTTATTGACACTTGCCAAAGTACTGTCCTACTGCCGCAAAACAAGTAATTTTGGGGCATATGACAGTGATAATAAACCTGATTCTAATTCCGAATCTGAGATAGAATGAAAGAATCATTTTCAGCAGCATCACAGGCACATGGGGGGGAGGGTCACACAACATATGGAGCAATAATTAAGACACAAATTGGACAGTAAAGATTGGAAAAACAAAGACATTAGTGCAAAGAAACACACTAAGACACAACAAATAGACTTCTGGAGGAATTCAGCAGATTGAACAACATCTGTGGAAGGAAAGAAATTGTCGGAATCCTTCAGCAGATTATCCCTTGCTTCAGATTCCAGCATCTGCTGTCTCTTGTGTCCATGGTAGTGTAAGGGGTCAGAGTCATAGAAAGGGCACAGAAACAGGCCCTTTGGTCCATCCAGTCTGTGCTGAACCATTTAAACTGCCTACTCCCATCGACCTGCACCTGGACCATAGCCCCCCATACCCCTATCTTCCATGTACCTATCCAAACTTCTTTTAAACATTAAAATTGAAATCGCATCCACCATTTGCACTGGCAGCTCATTCCACACTCTCACCACTCTCTGCATGAAGAAATTTCCCCTCATGTTCTATTTAAACACTTCTCCTTTCACCCTTAAACTAAGACTTCTAGTTGTAGTCTCACCCAACCTCAGTGGAAAAAGCCTGTTTGCAATTACCCTATCTATACCCCTCATAGTTTTGTATAACTCTATCAAATCTCCTCTCAATCTCCTACATTCCAAGGAATAAATTCCTAACCTATTCAATCTTCCCCTGTAACTCAGGTACTCAAGTCCCAGCAACATCCTTATAAATTTTCTCTGTACCCTTCCAATCTTATTTACATCTTTCCTGTAGGTAGGCAAACAAAACTGCACACGCTACTCCAAGCAACACACATCAAAGTTGCTGGTGAACGCAGCAGGCCAGGCAGCATCTGTAGGAAGAGGTGCAGTCGACGTTTCGGGCCGAGACCCTTCGTCAGAACGTTTACGTTCACCAGCAACTTTGATGTGTGTTGCTTGAATTTCCAGCATCTGCAGAATTCCTGTTGTTCACGCTACTCCAAACTAGGCCTCACCAATGTCTCATATAACTTCAACATACCATCTCCTATATTCAGTACTTATCCTTATGAAGGCCAATGTTACAAAAGCTTTTTTAATGACCCTATTCCTCAGTGTCCTACTGTTCACTGTGTAAGACATACCCTGGTTGGACCTCCCAAAGTTCAACACCTCACACTTCTGTGCATTCAATTCCACCTGCAATTTCATTGAAAGCTTTGATAGTCTTCATTGCTGTGCACTACACCCTCAATCTTGGTGCCATCCACAAATTTGCTGATCCAGTTAACCACATTATCATCCAAATTATTGACATAGATGACAATTAACAATGGACCCAGCACCCATCCCTGCAGCACACCACTAGTCACAGGCTTCCACTCAGAGAGGCAACCATTTACTGCCACTGTCTGGTTTCTCCCACAAAGCCAACGCCTAATTCAATTTACTACCTCATCCTGAATGCCAAGTGACTGAACCTTTTTGACCAACCTCCTAAGTGGGACCTTGCCAAATAGTTTACAAAATTCCATATAGACAACATACACTGCCTTGCTTTCATCAACCGTCTTGGTAATTTCCTCAAATCACTTTATAAGATTGGTTATACCAAAGTCAGCATGGTTTCCTTAAGGGAAAATCTTGGCTGGCAAACCTGTTGGAATTCTTTGAGGAGATTACAAGTAGGATAGATAAAGGGGAAATAGTGGATGTTGTATATTTGGATTCACAGAAGACCTCTGACAAGGTGCTACACATGAGGCTGCTTACCAAGTTAAGAGCCTATGGTATTACAAGAAAGTTACTGGCATGGTTAGAGCATTGGCTGATTCGTAGGAGGCAGTGAGTGGGAATAAAAGGATCCTTTTCTGGTTGGCAAGTGTGCAGATGATATAAAGACTGGTGGAGGGGCAGATAGTGTTGAGGAAACAGGTAGGATGCAGAAGGACTTAGACCGATTAGGAGAATGGGCAAGAGAGTGGCAAATGAAATACAATGTTGGAAAATGCATGGTCATGCACTTTGGTAGAAGAAACAAATGTGCAGACTATTTTCTAAACAGAGAAAAAAATCCGGAAATCAGACTAGGTTCACAAGGATAATTCTGGGAATGAAAGTATCATCCTACGAGGAATGTCTGATTGCTCTGGGTGTGTACTCACTGCAATTTTGAAGGATGAGGGGGTATCTCATTGAAACCTTTTGGATGTTGAAAGGTCGAGACAGAGTGGATGTGGAAAAGGTGTTTCCCATGGTGGGGGAGTCTAGCACAAGAGGGCACAGCCTCAGGATAGAGGGATGTCTATTTAAAACAGAGATGCAGAGAAATTTCTTTTCCCGGAGCGTGGTGAATTTGTGGAATTTATTACCACAGGCAGTTGTGGAGGCCAGGTCATTGGGTGTATTTAAGGCAGAGCTTGATGGCTTCTTGATTGGCCACAGCATCAAAGGTTACGGGGAGAAGGCCAAGGAGTGAGGCTGAGGAGGCGAAAGAAAAGGATCAGCCATGATTGAATGGTGAAGCAGACTCGATGGGCCAAATGGTTAATTTTGTTCGTATGTCTTATGGTCTTATGCCAGAAGACACAGGACTGGATCTACCATGCACAAAGTTATGCTGACTATACCTAATCAAACCCTGTCTATCCAAATACTCATATATCTCCTTGCTTAGAATACCTTCCAATAATGTTCTCACTACTGACGTCAGGCTCACTGGCCTATAATTTCCTGGTTTAATCATAGAGCCTTTTTATACAATAGAACAAAACTGGCTATTCTCTAATCCTCCAGTACCTCTCTGTTTCTCTCACCACAGATGCTGCCTGACTTGCTGAATATTTTGAACACATTATTTTTCCTGCTTCTATTCTAGCATTTCAGGATCACCAGTTCTTGGTTATCTGTTTCTGTCAACCCCACTGACAACCTACCCATTCCTCTGGAATTTCTTGACAGTTTGCAGCCCAGTCGTGCACAAAGTAGAGAAGGAAAGTCATGGTAGGGCAGCACGTAGAGTAGCGGTAAGCATAACGCTTTACAGCAACTGTGATCGGAAGATCAGGGTTCTGTTCTGACCGTTGTCTGTAAGGAGCTTGTGCATTCCCCATGTGATCACCCGCACTGATTTCCTCTCACATTCGGGTTAAGGTTAGTGAGCCCAGCGCATCACCAACGATGATCGGCACTCTATGGCTTGATGTACCTGTGACGAATACACTAATCTATCAATCATATGTTTAAAAGGATCGAGGGCATCGAATTATGAAATTACAGAAGAGATTATGTTGGGGGGGGGCAATGAAGTGGTAATAGGTGAATAAAGAAATGAGAAGTGGATTGGGACCAGCGAAAGATTACAGCAGAACTACATCCTTGGTAATTAGTTCTACTTCATTAAGAGTTTGAGGACATCTGGTATCTCACCAAAGACTTTTGCAAATTTATAGACATACGGCAGGGAGCATTCTGACGAGTTGCATCAGCACCTGGCATGGAAACTCCAATGTGCAGGATCAAAGAGGCTGTAGACCCAGCCAGCTCTGAAGTCAAAGTCAAACTGAAATTTATTATCAAAGTGCATGTATGTTACCATACACTACCTTGAGATTTCATTGACTTGCAGGTATTTACAGGAAAATAGAGACATAATAGAATTTATGAAAACCTATACATAAACAAAGACTGACAAACAACCAATGTACAAAGTTTTCGGTATCTCCAGTCCTGAATGCCAGCACTAGCCCTCAGTAAATGTCGGATCCCATGTTTCATCCAGGGCGTCTAGCTGGGGAAGGCGCTGAATGATTTCGTTGGGACACACTCATCCACGAGTGTCTTTATACCATCACAGCCACATCTCTCCCCACCATCAAGGGCATGTTCAGGTGGAGGTGACTCAGGGGGGTGCCATCCATTATTAGAGACCCTCACCATCTGGGAAATGCCCTCTTCACCTCACCACAATCGGGAGGAAGTATAGGAGCCTGAAGATTCATACTCAACATTTTAAGAATGGCTTCTTCCCCTCTGCCATCAGATTTCTGACAGTCCATGAGCCCCACAAACAATAGCTCATTATTTGTAATTGGCACTATTTATTTATTTTTTATCCTACAGTAATTTTATGTCTTGCACTGAAATGCTGCCACAATAATAAACCTGATTCTATTTCTTTCTGATTTTCTATGGGGCATTTTGGATTGGTTTTACTGTGCAGTGACACATTTCACTTATCCATAGTTATCCTCCCGTCATCCTGTTCAGGATGTCCACCTTAATACACGGGCAGCCTAAGTGAGTTTGAACCGTCTGCCACTCAGTGCAACAGCCACTGCCATTGGCCATCTCTTGTCCTCCTAGTGACATGATCTGTTGGTGTCGATTGGCTGAGAGCAGGATAACACTGATTGTGTCCACTTCCGTCAAATGTGAAAGGCATGGATAATCTTTAAACACTGATGATTTCTGGAAGGGTGTTGTTCGTTCACATTGTTTGAGAGTAGAACATTTGTTTTCTACATTGTTTGCATGATTTGTTTTTTTGCTTATTTCTCTCTCCCTCTGCACATTGGGTGTTCGGTGGTCTTCTTTTGCTTTTAATGGGTTCTGAGGGGGTTCTTTGTTTCATGGCTGCCTGTAAGGAGATGAACCCCAAGGTTGCATAAAGCATACATACTTTGATAATAAAATGCACTTTGAACTTTGAACATTACAGCACAGTATAGGCCCTTCCCTGAGTACATCTGTTCCCAATTAATGCTCCCCAGTTCCTGCCTAATGGCAGCATAATTCACCCTCTCCCAATTAAATACTTCCCCATACCATCTGCTCCTATCCCTCTCCAAGCCTATAGTAAAGGTCAGAGAGTTGTGATCACTGTTCCTGAAATGCTCTTCCAGTGAGAGGTCAGATTCCTGACTTGGTACCTCTACTTGAGTCAGCCTAAACATTTTGAGCCAAGTGTCCTTCCTGGACATACCCAACAAATTCTGCCTCAACCAAACCTTTTGCACTAAGGAGGTGCTGATCAATATTAAGGAAGTTGAAGTGCCCTTGACAACAACCCTGTTACATTTTCACCTTTCCAAAATCTGCCTCCTGATCTGTTCCTTGGTGTCTCTGTTGCTATTGGGCGGCCTATAGATTTAACCCCGAGACTCACATAAAAGTGCTTTAATTAGTAGTTCCTGTCTCAGGCCCCGATTATTATTCAGGGTGTTGATGATGTCAACAGCTGGGACCTGGATCCCAGACCTCCCCAGAGAGCCCAGCAGACAGGCCTGGAGCAGTGTTGCTGCGATGTCGATGGACGTCTCTGATTGATGACGGTTTAAGTTGAAGAGAAGCGGTCGAGGGCTCGGGTCCTTCATCTATGACTTGGGATAATCCACAATTCTAATGATTATACCCCCACAGTAACTTACACTGTGTTACCTCACTCTGGGTCGTTCTGTTTCACTGACTGATAAACCACTCGCTTGTCTGTACAAGACAATTTCATTTTAATTGGCAATTCCTCTCTAACCTCTACTATTACTAAAATATTCAACCACAAAGGAGTGACTGAATAAACTTTCAATCATGGCTGATATGTTTTCCCTCTCAACCCCATTCTCCTGTCTTCTCCCCATAACCAGGACTTGGGCACCTGAGTTATAGAGAAATATTGAATAGGCTAGGTCTTTGTTCCCTGGAGCAAGGGTTCCCAACTGCTTTTGTGCCATGGACCAATGCCATTAAACTAGGGATCTGTGGACCCCAGGTTGGGAACACTTGCCCTAGAGTGTAGGAGAAAGAAGGGAGATTTGTTAGAGGTATACAAAATGATGCGGGGGGTGGTGGGGAAGTGCAAGCAGACCTTTTCCACAGAGGTTGTGTGAGACTAGAGTCAGAGGTTATGGTTTAAGGGTGAAAGGTGAAATATATAAGGGGAACATGAGGAGGAGCTTCTTCACTCTGAGGGTGGTGGGAGTGTGGAACGAGCTGGATATGGGTTCAGTTGCAACATTTAAGGAAGATATGGATGCGAGGGATATGGGGAACTATGGTCCAGGTGCAGTTCAATAGGACTAGGCAGAATAATAGCCAAGTGTGGGCCAAAGGGGCTGTATCTGTGCAGTTGCGTTTTATGACTCTGTGACTTTAACCTTTGATGCCCTTACTAATTAAGTAACTACCAACCTCTGCTTTAAATATACCCAATGACTTGGCCTCCACAGCCATCTGAGGCAACAAATTCCATAGAATCACCACCCTTTGACTAAAGAAATTCCTCCTCATCTCTGTTCTAAATGGACATTCCTCTATTCTGAGGTTATCCCTGTGATCCTAGAATCCTCTGCTATAGAAAACATTCTCTCCATATCCACTTTATCTAGGCCTTTCAATATTCGATAGGTTTCTATGAGACCGCCCCCCGCCCCCCACCCCCCCACCGGCTTACCCTTCTAAGCCCAGAGTTATCAAACACTCCTCATATGTTAATCCTTTCATTCCCAGGATCATTCCTAGCTGGTATAAATAGAGTCAGAGTCATTAGAAAAGTACAGTACAGAAACAGGCCCTTTGGCCCATCTAGTCCATGCCTAGAATACTTTATTCATCACTGGCAAAACAGGGTCATTCAAATGATTTGTGGGAGCTGTCTCTGCACAACTTGGCTGCTGCACTTCCTATCATCAAATACTGATTTTAAAGTTTGTAACCTCTTTGAAGCACTCAGAAAGTGGTAAGAAAGGGACTAATGAGATGTGGATACTATTCGTTAAACAATGCACAGCAAGTATCATATTTCTTCTAGGAAATACAGTAACTCCTTTTATATGAATGAGACATGCATTGTTGAGAAAAGGTAATTATGTTTTTCTTTTGTTGAGTTCTTCACCAGGACAAGAGCATTACTTTGTGTATAGCATTCGCTGGCATGATTATCTTCTGTTGAAATTAAACCTTAGCTTAAAATCAAATGTTTGAAATTCACTGCCATCTGAAAGAAAGAAACCATGAAATCTTAATGGATGGTGCAGAAAAGTAAGAATTTCTGCGCGTCTGCTGGTGTAGTCAAAGGCCCACATCTGTGTGTCCAGGTCTGAATGCTGGAGGCTGGAGGTTGAAGGAAATGCCCAGTCTTGGAGTTAGAGGCCTGTCTATGTGCATGGGTGGTTGTTGTTTTGTTGTTTGTTGCTCTGCTGAGAATTGTGGGCATGCTATGTTTGCGTTGGAATGTGTGGTGACACTCTCAGGCCACCCCAAGTACCTCCCTAGGGTGTTTTGGTTGTTAACATAAATGACACATTTTTTTTTGATGTACACGTGGTGAATAAATTTGAATTTACTTCTTGAATCTTGAATAAAAGCATTACTTTACGTACATTATTTCCTGCATGATCATCCTCTTTTGAATTTAAACCTTTACTTAAATCAGCTGCTTGAAATTCACTGCCTTCTGAAAGACAGAAACCTCAAAGTTCAAGGTTAACTTATTACCAAAGTAAGTATATGTCATCATTATTCTACCTTGAGATTCATTTTCTTGCAGGAATTCACAGTAGAAACTCTGCCCTTGACAATCCCAAGTCTAGCTGTGAAAGGAGGAGGGTTGGTCATGGGGCTAGTAGCCACATCCCAGAAAAACCCAGAAAAACCTAGAGCTCTCATCCCTGAGAGAGAAATGATACACCAAGAAGTTGGGCTAAATCAAAAGACTGGCTCAGGACAGAGGACTCTGGTGGCCTATGTCCCAGTAGGGATGTTAAATAAGTAAGTATTCACAGTAGAACAATGAAATACAATATAATTAATGAAAACATACACACAAAGACTAAAAAACAAACAAGTTCATAGAGTCTTAGAGAAGTACAGGACAGAAATGGGCCCTTTGGCCCATCTAGTCCATGCTGAAACTATTTAAACTGCCTATTCCCATCGACCTGCACTGGAACCATAGCCCTCCACACCTCTACCATCCATGTACCCATCCCAACTTCTCTTAAACGTTGAAATCGAGCTCGCAAGCACCACTTGTGCTGGCAGCTTGTTTCATGCTCTCACCACCCTCTGAGTGAAGAAGCTTCCCCTCATGTTCCCCTTAAGCTTCTCACCTTTCACCCTTAACCCATAACCTCTGGTGCAAAAGAAAAGAAAGTGTGCAACCACAAAAAAAACAATTAGAAATAAGTAGGTAAATAGTTTGTGATCACTCGAGTCGAGCATGATGTTCTCCTAAGGGATCCCTTCCTTAATGGAGAATGCCATGTGTGAGTTTGTTTAACATGGGGAGGTGGATGCACAGGAAGTCACCACACCTACCTTGACAGATCAGGGTCAGGGTCCAGTGGCGTGGATTACAAGACAATTGGGGACCCTTCACTTCTGCAGCCGTCCTCCATCTCTGTTTTACATGGGGAGGTTGATACATGAGCCACCACCACATGGTCCTTGACAGATCAGGGCCAGGCTCCAGTGGCGTGGATTACAAGATGATTGGGAAGCCTCTACTCCTGCAGCCTTCCTCAACCTTCACTGCCATTGGGATGTGTCATCATCTTCCACCAGCTCCACCATTGAGATCTTTGTTGGATCGCTCTTTGTTGGGAACCTCTCCTACAACCTTACCGCCATGGGTGACCCTACCAGGAGCTAAGTTTCAGATGGTATTGCTCTCAGTATCTCAGGAACTCTCAAACCTCTGCACCACGATGACCTTCAGAGAAGAAAAAAGTAAATAAATAATACTGAGAACATGAATTGTGGAGCCTTTGAAAGAAATGTTAATACATGGTTTAAAAGAGTAAGAAATATAAACTAGATAGGCCATTCAGTCTCTTGTGACCATTCTACTATTCGATAGAATCTTGGCTGATATATTGGCATATCCCATAAAACCATAAAACATAGGAGCAGAATTAGGTCATTTGGTCCATCAAATCTGTTCTGCTCTTCCATGTGACTAATTTATTATCCCTCTCAACCTCAGTCTCCTGTCTTCTCCCTATAACCTTTGACATTCTGACTAATCAAGAACCTGCCAACCTTCCCTTCAATGACTTGGCCTCCACAGCCATTTGTTGTCTTTTGAACTCTGGTTGAAGGCCCTAGTTGGGTAGTCTTCCACTGGTTCTGTTATGGTTATTATTCTCTTGATTTATTGAGTGTGCCCACAAGAAAATGAATCTCAGGGTTGCATATGGTGATATATATGTACTTTGATAATAAACTTTGAACTTTGAATTCCACAGATGCAACAAACTCTGGTGAAAGATATTCTTTCTCATCTCTGTTCTGAATGGATGCCCCCCTATTCAGAGGCTGTATCCTCTGATCCTGGTCTCAACCACCACAGGAAACAACCTCTCCATATCCATACTGCCTAACCCCATTAAACTCGTTTCCCTGAAGATCTCAAAATGCTTTAGCTGTGTTCTTCCACACTGTGCCTGTGAACATGTAGTTTTTTCTGGACTACAGCACAATTGAAGCACTTCTAGTTGTATTGAGCCACTCCAGAGATTTAACCAGGAAGTACTCATTGCAAATCACCCTCGAACATCTGCTGTAATTTCCATGTTGGATACATATCAAATGACAGCTTTGCCAACTCATGTTTACGAATGCCTTATCCAGCTGCAGGAAGATTTCTTTACCCTTGTGCTCTTCACTCTCACACAATAAAGACCAATATATCATTTGTCTTCCTAATTGCTTCCTGAACTAGAAAGTAACTTTTTGCCCTTCCGATTTCAGCTTAACAAATCCCATGTTACACCAGTAATTAATAACCTCTCACCTTTTGCTCTGCCAGCCTTTCTACAAATGTGATTAAACTCAAATCTTTCTCCAGTATGCAGCATCTAAAATATTCTGTAACACTCTTGAATGGAAAAGCCTACAAAAAGTAGCGGATATGGTCCAGTCCATCATGAGTAATGCCCACCCCATCATTCACAACATCCACAGGAAACATTGTTGCAGGAAAGCAGCATCCATCATCAGGGACCCCCACCACCCAGGACACACTCTCTTCTTGCTACTCCCATCAGGAAGAAAGTACAGATGTCTCAGGACCCACACCACCAGGTTCCGTAACAGTTATTACCCCTCAACCATCAGGTTCTTGAATAGAAAGGGATAGCTTCACTCAACTTCACTCATCCCATTACTGAAATGTTCCCACAACCTATGGACTTACTCAAGGACTCTACATCTCCTGTTCTCGATATTGATTGCTTGCTTATTTATTATTATTATTTCCCTCTTCTCGTATTTGCAGTTTGTTGTCTTTGGCATATTGGTTGAATGCCCAAGTTGGTGTGGCCTTTCACTGATTTTATCACGGTTATTATTCTATTATGGATTTATTGAGTATGCCCGCAAGAAAATGAATCTCAGGGTTGTATATGGTGATATATGTACTTTGATAATAAATTTACTCTGAACTTTGAACTCCCCTGTGGTGTACACTGAGACTATGTCTTCGGCTTTTTTTGACAGTGAACAACAAAAAGAGACTCTTTTGCGTCAAAGTGAAAACAAATCTTTACAAACCAATTGGCTGTGCCAGTGATGATTTGGTGTGTCATATTAAAGGGGGTGGATACTTATACAATCAATTATTATGTGTTTTATATTTGTAATTAATTTTGAACACTTTGTAGACATTTCCACAGCTTTCTCATATCTGTCCTTTGATTAATCCCTATCCACATTAATGTATTATTTACAATCCATGTACCATGATTTTAGCAGCAGTCTTTTGTGAACCCTTTGGAAAATGCCTTATGAAAACCCAGCTATATTACTTCTATTACTTCCCCCTTATCTATTATGTAAGTACATCCTCAGAAAGCCCATCTTATTTGTCAAACACCACTTTCCTCCCATAAAACATGTTGGACCTACCTGATTATATTAGGAGCTTTGTGCACTGGAAATACAGATGTAGTCTCTCTCCTTTAGGTGGTAGGTACTCTGAGCACTTCAGTCGAATATAATGTTCTCCTAAGGGGTTATTGCCTTAATAAGGGAAGGCTGATGCACGGGTAATCAGCACATGGTCCTTGACAGATGACACAGGTTCCAATGACACAGAAGGCAAGATGACTGGAGAACCTTCACTGTTGCAGCCTTGCCCCTCCTTCACCGCTGTTGAGATGTATCATCATCTTCCGTCAGCTCCACTGTTGAGGTCTTGGTTGGATTGCCGCCCAGCAATTCCCGGATTTAATCTTGGTTCAATTCTGGGGCAACTTACAATGACCGATTAACCTACCAACTGGTGTATCTTTGGATTGTGGGAGGAAACACCCAGAGCAAACCCACAGGGTCCTAAGGAGAACATACTAAACTCCTTACAGGCAGCAGCAGAAATTGAACCTGGGTCATCAGTATTGTAACCTACCCTACCCTACCATGCTGTTCTGCCTGTAACCTCCCTCTTAACCCTACCAAGAACTAAACTCCAGATGCCATCGCTCCCAGGATCTCGGCATGTCACAAGTCTCTCAACCATGGCCAGCAGACGATCCTCGAAGGTCTCCTTTAGCATGCCCCAGAGCTGCTGCTGCCTCATGAGGTCCAGGGACATGGTTTTAATCCTGACCTATGCTGCTGTCTTTCTGGAGTTTGCATGTTCTCTCTGAGTAGTTTAAATGGCTACTGTATGTTTCTCTTTATGCGAGGCAGAAACTGGGGAGGAAGAGTTCGGCACGGACTAGAAGGGCTGAGATGGCCTGTTTCCATGCTGTAATTGTTATATGGTTATATGGTTAAGACTATGAAGGGACAAAAAAGTGAGATCACTGTCGAACATAGAGCAGGACAGGCCCTTTGGCTCACTATATTATGCTGACCCTTTAACCTACTCTTAAGATCAATCTTATGATCCCTTCCACCAACAGATTCCTGAATGGCCCAAGAATGCATGAACACTCCCTCAATATTTTTGCTCTCTTTTTGCAACAGAAACACAGAAACATAGAAACATAGAAAACCTACAGCACAATACAGGCTCTTCGGCTCACAATGCTGTTTCGAACATGTCCCTACCTTAGAAATTACTAGAGTTACCCATAGCCTTCTATTTTTCTAAGCTCCATGCACCTATCCAAAAGTCTCTTAAAATACCCTATCATATCTGCCTCCACCACTGTTGCCGGCAGCCCATTCCACACACTCACCGCTCTCTGTGCAAAAAAACTTATCCCTGACATCTCCTCTGTACCTACTCCCAAGCACCTTAAACCTGTGCCCTCTTGTGGCAGCCATTTCAGCCCTGGGAAAAAGTCTCTGATTATCCACACGATCAATGGCTCTCATCATCTTATACACCTCTATCAGGTCACCTCTCATCCTCCATCGCTCCAAGGAGAAAAGGCCGAGTTCATTCAACCTGTTTTCATACGACGTGCTCCCCACTCCAGGCAACATCCTTGTAAATCTCCTCTGCACTCTTTCTATGGCTTCCACATCCTTCCTGTAGTAAGGCGACCAGAACTGAGCACAGTACTCCAAGTGGGGCCTGACCAGGGTCCTATATAGCTGCGACATTACCTCTCGGCTCCTAAATTCAATTCCATGATTGATGAAGGCCAATACGCTGTATGCCTTCTTAAACACAGAGTCAACCTGCGCAGCTGCTTTGAGTGTCCTATGGAGTCGGACCCCAAGATCCCTCTGATCCTCCACACTGCCAACAGTCTTACCATTAATACTATATTCTGCCATCATATTTGACCTACCAAAATGAACCACCTCACACTTATCTGTGTTGAACTCTATCTGCCACTTCTCAGCCCAGTTTTGCATCCTATCAATGTCCCGCTGTAACCTCTGACAACCCTCCACACTATTCACAACACCCCCAACCTTGTGTCATCAGCAAACTTACTAACTCATCCCTCCACTTCCTCATCCAGATCATTTATAAAAATCACAAAGAGTAAGGGTCCCAGAACTCCACTGAGGCACTCCACTGGTGACCGACCTCCATGCAGAATATGACCCGTCTACAACCACTCTTGCCTTCTGTGGGCAAGCCAGTTCTGGATCCACAAAGCAATGTCCCTTTGGATCCCATGCCTCTTTACTTTCTCAATAAGCCTTGCATGGGTACCTTATCAAATGCCTTGCTGAAATCCATATACACTACATCTACTGCTCTTCCTTCATCAATGTGTTTAGTCACATCTTCAAAAAATTCAGTCAGGCTCATAAGGCATGATCTGCCCTTGACAAAGCCATGCTGACTATTCCTAATCATATTATACCTCTCCAAATGTTCATAAATCCTGCCTCTCAGGATCTTCTCCATCAATTTACCAACCACTGAAGTAAGACTCACTGGTTTATAATTTCCTGGGCTATCTCTACTCCCTTTCTTGAATAAGGGAACAACATCCACAACCCTCCAATCCTCTGGATCCTCTCCCATCCCCATTGATGATACAAAGATCATCACCAGTGGCTCAGCAATCTCCTCCCTCGCCTCCCACAGTAGCCTGGGGTACATCTCATCCGGTCCCGGTGACTTATCCAACTTGATGCTTTCCAAAAGCTCCAGCACATCCTCTTTCTTAATAGCTACATGCTCAAGCTTTTCAGTCTGCTGCAAGTCAGCACTACAATCACCAAGATCCTTTTCCATAGTGAATACTGAAGTCAAATATTCATTAAGCACCTCTGCTATTTCCTCTGGTTCCATACAGACTTTCCCACTGTCACACTTGGTAGGTCCTATTCTTTCACATCTTATCCTCTTGCTCTTCACATACTTGTAGAATGCCTCGGGGTTTTCCTTAATCCTGCCCGCCAAGGCCTTCTCATGGCCCCTTCTGGCTCTCCTAATTTCCTTCTTAAGCTCCTTCCTGTTAGCCTTATAATCTTCTAGATCTCTAAATTACCTAACTCTCTGAACCTTTTGTGAGCTTTTCTTCTCTTCTTGACTAGATTTACTACAGCCTTTGTACACCATGGTTCCTGTACCCTACCATAACTTCCCTGTCTCATTGGAACGTACCTATGCAGAACTCCACAAAAATATCCCCTGAACATTTGCCACATTTTTTCCGTACCTTTCCCTGAGAACATCTGTTCCCAATTTAAGCTTCCAAGTTCCTGCCCAATAGCCTCATTATTCTCCTTACTCCAATTAAACACTTTTCTAACTTGTCTGTTCCTATCTCTCTCCAATACTATTGTAAAGGAAATAGAATTATGATCACTATCTCCAAAATGCTCTCCCACTGAGAGATCTAACACCTGATCAGGTTCATTTCCCAATGCCAAATCAAGTACAGTCTCTCCTCTTGTAGGCTTATCTATATATTGTGTCAAGAAACCTTCCTGAACACACCTAACAAACTCCACCCCATCTAAACCCCTTGCTCTAGGGAGATGCCAATCAATATTTGGGAAATTAAAATCTCCCAACACGACAACTCTGTTATTATTACACCTTTCCAGGATCTGTTTCCCTATCTGCTCCTCGATATCCCTGTTACTATTGGGCGTCCTATAAAAAACACCCAGTAGAGTTATTGACCCCTTCCTGTACCTAACCTCCACCCACAGAGACTCCGTAGACAATCTCTCCATGACGTCCACCTTTTCTGCAGCTGTGACACTATCTCTGATCAACAGTACCATGCCCCCACCTCTTTTGCCTCCCTCCCTGTCCTTTCTGAAACATCTAAAACCCGGCACTTGAAGTATGACTATGGTCTCCCAAACCCCAACTCACTGATTTGATGACCTGATCCCCAAATGACCCTGGCCCTGCTAACTACTAAATCCCATTCCATAATCAATAGCAGATAACTCTGTCTCTCTTTTAAAATATTTCTTCCTTCCTTCCTTCCTTCTCCCCCTTTGATGTCCTTTTTTTTGGAAGAAAGACCCTGAATGATCAAAAGTGAAGAATCCATGACAGTATCCAATGGAGGTAAGGAGAGAATTCCCCTTCCTAGTGCCCTTGAGAATTGTTTGTGAGCCGTAAACTTTTGTTAATATTCTGCATTATGGCCCTTGTGGCTACGGGGATCAGGGGGTATGGAGGGAAGGCTGGGCCAGGGTTCTGAGTTGGATGATCAGCCATGATCATAATAAATGGCAGTGCAGGCTCAAAGGGCCGAATGGCCTACTCCTGCACCTATTTTCTATGTTTCTATGTTTCTATTAGAAAAATAGCTAAAATGTAATATTTACATCCATCTGTGGTATGGTGGTAGTCAGCAAGGTTGGAGGTTGGAGAACAATCGGAGACCAGAGATCATTTAATGAGATTAAGATAAAGAAGGGATTACTATTTGAAGGGAAACACAAGATTCTACACATGCTAGGATCTAGAGTCAAAAACAAACTGCTGGAGGGTCAGGTAGCAACTGTGGAGGCAAGGGGATGGTCAATGTTTTGGGTTGAAACCCAATATCATTTCATAAATCATAGGCTGATAGTACATCAGTCCTGATTCAGATCTTGATCTGAAACATTGACCATCCCGTTTCCTTCAACAGCTTTTTTCAAAATCAGAATCAGAGTCACTGACGAGTATTGAAAGGGTCTTCAGATGAGTGGACCCAGGTGCGGAGCAAACTCAGAACTGGATAGTAGAAATTAATGATGAAGATTTATTCAGAGAATAATATAGGGAATAATCAAACTAAGAGCTCACTTACTTGGGCACACAGAACAGTGGTTCAATGATTCAATGGTTCTATTTAATATCGGAGAATATATACAGTATCCAACCTGAAATTCTTACTCTTCACAGACACCCATGAAACAGAAGAAAACCCCAAAGAATGAATGACAGAAAAATGTTGGTACCCCAAAGCCCCATTCCCCCTCTCTCCATTTATTCCAGAAGGAAGCATCAGCGACCACTTCCCCACCCACCGCCCGCCAAGCAAGCAATAGTGAAGTCCACCAAAGATACCATAGCTCACATAGACCTCAAATCCAGGACTCAGCAATGAGCGTGGTCTAGTATAACCTTAAGTAGAACAGAAAACACAGGAAACTGCGTGGGTAGAAATCAAAAACTAATGACTTAAGAATGAGAAGCATAAGGAAACCATGTTCACATAACGAGCATCACGAAAAGCACAGTGACAGCTTAATGATAAAGGTAGTCATTAAACAACCCAAGTAAACTCAAATAAATGACGCCCAGGTGCGTCGAGACCTGCCGCTACCCAGCGCCCCCTGCTGGTCCAAAAGGCTCATGACAAAAATGACATGAAATTTGTTCTTCTGAGCAGTGGTAGAGTGGAAAGAAATAAATTCACTATAAATTACAAAAAAGTATATAAAATGAATAATGAGGCAGTGTTTATGGGTTCATGGGCCATTCAGAACTTTGATGGCAGAGGGGAAGAAGCTGTTCCTGAATCATTGAGTGTATGTATTCAGGCTCCTGTACCTCCTCCATGATGGTAGCAATGAGAGGAGGGCAGGTCACAGATGGCAACAGTCCTCATTCATGGATGCTGCCTTGAAGATGTCCTCCGTGGTGGGAATGCTTGTGCCCTTGAAGGAGCTGATAGAGTCTGCATCCCTCCACAGACACACACAAAATGCTGGAGGAGCTCAGCTGGCCGGGCACAGTCGACATTTCAGGCCGAAACCCTTTGGTGAGATAGGAGGAAAAAAGCTGAGGAGTAGAGTTGAAAGGTGGGGGAAGGGGAGAGAAACACGCCAGGCAGTAGTTGAAACTTGGTGGGGGCAGGGGGAGGATAAACCAAGGAGCTAGGAAGTTGATGGTGAAAGAGACAGAAGGCCATGGAAGAAAGAAAAAAGGGATGTGGGGAGGAGCACCAGAGGGAGGCGATGGGCAGGCAAGGTGATAACATGAGAGAGGGACAAGGGGATGGGAAATGGTGAAGGGGGGGGTCTGGGGGAGGTTGAGAAATCGATGTTCATGCCATCAGGTAGGCTGCTCAAACAGAATATAAAGTGTTGTTCCAAACCATTCAGGGCCCCAAACAGTCCTTCCAGGTGAGGCAATACTTCACCTGTGAGTCTTTTGGAGTCACATACTGTGCCTGGTGCTCCCAGTGTGGCCTTTTGTATATCAGTGAGACCCGCCATAGATTGGGAGACCGGTCCGCCAAGCATCTACGCTCCGTCCACCAGAACAAGCGGGATCTCCCAGTGGCCACCCATTTTAATTCCACTTCCCATTCCCATGCCAATATGTGCATCCATGGCCTCCTCCACTGTCAGGATAAGGCCATACTTGGGTTGGAGGAACAACCTCTTATATTCCATTTGGGTAGCCTCCAACCTGCATGAACATCAATTTCCCAAATTTCCAGTAATGCCTCCCCCACCCTAACCCCTTCACCATTTCCCAACCTTGTCCCTCTCTCATGTTACCTCCTTGCCCGCCCATCGCCTCCCTCTGGTGCTCCTCACCACACCCCCACAGCCTTCTGTCTCTTTCACCATTCAACTTTCGAGCTCTTTGCTTCGTCCCCCTGCCCCTCCAAGTTTCACCCATCGCCTGGCGTTTTTCTCTCTCCCCTCCCCCCACCTTTCAAATCTGCTCCTCAGCTTTTTCTGTCCTGTCCTGCCAAAGGGTTTCGGCCCGAAACGTCGACTGTACCTTTTTCATTCGATGCTGCCTGACCTGCTGAGTTCTGCCAGCATTTTGTGTGTGTTGCTCAGATTTTCTCTTGTTTGTAACCCTCTACAGACTTGCCATCCTGTGCATTAGAGCCCCCACACCAGGCAACCAGGCAGAATGCTCTCCACGGCACATTCACAAACATTTGTAAACAGTCAACATTTTGGGCCGAGGTCCTTCACCAGGACATCTTGGCCTGAAGCACCGACTGTTAATTTCCTTCCATAGATGGTGCTTGACTGGCTGAGCTCCTCCAGCATTTTGTGTGTGTTGCTCAAGATTTTGCACCACCTGCAGAATCTCTGGAGTCTGCTATTTTTGAATTTTCACTCTGTTGGTGTTATTTAAAAAGCAATTTGTAGTTGGCTGTCAAGAGGCACCAGAGACAGGCTCACATTTGATTCAACTGTCCAGATTCACCTTTGCTGGGTAAACTGCTTGATCCACTTGACCGGTTCCACTCCATGTGGCTCAGAAAGAATTGATATTTACACAGCTGCTGGAGTCAACAGGGATCCTCACAAGACAATGAATTACTTTCTAAAGAGCGGTCACTGACTTCAGTGTCGGAATGTCCACTAGTAGAAATAAGATAAATGATAGGTCGATCTGCTTCAGAATCACAGAGTCACAGAGAAGTACAGCACAGAAGCAGGCCCTTTGGCCCATCTAGTCCATGCCAAAACCATTTAAACTGCCTACTCCCATCTTCACTTGCAACATTAGGAGCACTTTCTCCACATTTAGACCATAAGACATAGGAGTAATATTAGGCCATTCAGCCCATTGATTCTGTTCCACCATTCAATCATTGCTGATTTATTTTCCTCCTCAACTCCATTCCCCTACCTTCTCCCCATAATCTCTGATGTCCTTACTGATCAAGAACCTGTTAACCTCTGCTTTAAATATACCCAATGACTTGGCCTCCACAGCCCTCTGTTGTAATGAATTCCACAGATTCACCACTCACTGGCTAAAGAAATTCCTCCTCACCTCTAATCTAAGGGGATGTCCTTCTAACCTGAGGCTGTGCCCTCTGGTCCCAAACTTCCCCACTAAAGGAAATATCCTCTCCACATCCACTCTATCTAGACCTTTCAAAATTCAATGAGATGCCCCCCTCATTCTTCTAAATTCTAGCAAGTATAGGCCCAGAGCAATCAATCACTCCTCATGCGAAACTCTTTCATTACTGGGATCATTCGCATGAAACTCCTGTGGACCCTCTCCAATACCAACATATTCTTTCTTAGTTAAAGGTCCAAGTATTAACTACTTAGTTAACTACTCCAAGCATGGTCTAACCAATGCCTTATAAAGCCTCAACATTATATCCTTGCTTTTATATTCTAATCCTCTCGAAATGAATGCTAACATTGCATTTGCCTTCCTTACCATCAGCTCAACCTGCAACTTAACCTTTAGGAAATCTTGCACACAGTCTCCCAAGTCCCTTTGCACTTCAGATTTCTGAATTTGCACCCTGTTTAGAAAATAGTTTACTCCTTCATTCCTTCTACCAAAGTGCATGACTTCTGGCAGTACAGTACTTCATTGAGTGAAGCCTCAATTTATGGCCAGAAATGCTTTTGTACCTTCTTCCTGACGGTAACAATGTGAAGAGGGCATGTCCTGGGTGATGGAGGTCCTTAATAAAGGACACTGCCTTTCTGAGGCACCACTCAATAAGATGCTTTGGATACTCTGGAGGCTAGTACCCAAGATGGAGCTGACTAATTTTACAACTTTCTGTAGCTTCTTTCAATCGTGTACAGTAGCCCCTCCCCACCCTTGCCCCATACCACACGGTGATGCAGCCTGTCACAATGCTCTCCACAGAACATCTGTAGAAGTTTTGAGTGTTTTAGGTGACAAACCAAATCTCCTCAAACTCCTAATGAAATATTGCCACTGTCTTGCCTTCTCTTTAGCTGTATCAATATGTTGGGACTAGGTTAGATCCTCAGAGATCTTGACACCCAGGAACTTGAAACTGCTCCCTCTCTCCACTTCTGATCCCTCTGTGTGGATTGGTATGTGTTCCTTTGTCTTACCCTTCCTGAAGTCCACAATCAGCTCTTTGGTCTTAGTAATGCTGAGTGCAAGATTGTTGCTGCAACATCACTCAGCGAGCTGGAATATCTCACTCCTGTACACCCTCTTGTCACCATCTGAGATTCTGCCAACAATAGTGTATTACCAGCAAGTTTATAGATGGCATTTGAGCTATGCCTAACCACACAGCCATGTGTATATAGAGAGAGTAGAACGGTAGGCTAAGCATACATCCCCGAGGTGCACCAGTGTTGATTGTATGCGAGGAAGAGATATTATTACCAATCCACACAGATTGTTGTCTTCTGGTTAGGAAATCAGGGATCCAATTGCAGAGGGAGGTATAGAGGCCCAGGTTCTGTAGCTTATCAATCAGGACTGTGGGAATGATGAGAAATTTCATGACATATGTGAGTGATGATAAACCTGATTCTGATATGGGATTCTATTGTCGACTGAGAGCAGGAAAGGGGTCAGGGAGAGGGGAATCATGGTTGGGAAAAGAGGAAGGGAGAGGGGAGGGAACGGGAAACACCAGAGAGACACCCTGTAATGATCAGTAACTGTTATTGAGTCTGGTGGATTGGCATGGATGCTCCGCAGCCTCCTCCCTGATGGGAGTGGGTCAAGCAGTCCATGAGCAGAAGCAACAACACAGCAAAACAATTGTCCTTCCACCCTCCCACTCACCTACCCACTCATAGGGGCTACCAGGCTCGGTCACTGTCCATTTAATTGGCAATGGTTCACTTTGGGACACGCTGAGGTATTGAAGGCAATTTACATCATGGAACAAATACAGAGAGGCTGTTGCAAGGAGCGAATGAAGCGAACCCAAGTGCAGGACACAGGTACGAAGATTGAGTGAGGATGCTTACGCAGACGTGAACGTTGAACAGCAAACAGGAGGGATCTTGACACGGAGCCTTGACACGGAGTCTTGACATGGAGCCTTGACACGGGGAGATGGAGTTTCATAGGTAAACCTTGAAACTGGAGCAAAACTTAGAACACACAGTCCTAAGCGGCTGGAAAATGTTAATTACCACACAGGCAAAACCAACGATCTGGCGACTAGTGGTTGTAATGCTGGGGTTCTTATGCTACAGGTCTTGATGGAAACCAGGTGTGATGTCATCAAGGAGAATTAGAAGCAAATGGGAAATTAATGGTCAGAACCGTGGCACAATCAAAGGAAATTAGGAGAACAATAGGGCATTAATGATCAGGACCGTGACAGATGCACACTCAGAGGCAACTTTATTAGGTACACCTGTACACCTGTTCGTTTATGTAAATATCTAATCAGCCAATCATGTGACAGTAACTCAATGCATAAAAGCATGCATGGTCAAGAGGTTCAGTTGTTGTTCAGATCAAAATCAGAATGGGAAGAAACGTCATCTGTTACTTTGAGCATGGAGTGATTGTTGGTGCCGGATGGGGTGGTTTGAGTATCTTTTGGAATTTTCATACACAACAGTCTCTAGAGTTTAGAAAGACTGGTGAGAAAAACAAAACAAACATCCAGTAAGCAGCAGTTTTCTGGGTGAAAACATCTTGTTAATGCAAGAGACCAGAGGAGAATGGCTGGTCTGGTTCAAGCTGACAGGATGGGGACAGTAAGTCAAATAACCATATTTTACAACAGTGGTGTGCAGAAGAGCATCTCTGAATGCACAACATGTCGAACCTTGAAGTGAATGAACAACAGCAGCAGAAGACAATGAACGTACACTCACCGGCCACTTTATTATTTACAGGAGGTACCTAATAAAGTGGCCACTGAGTGTATATTTTAAGGAAATTAACTTAAGGCAAATTAAGAATGCAAATTTCTAACTCAGGGAAAGCTATATCCACTGGGATGGTAATGACAATTCTGCTGAGGAAACTAAGCTGCGGTTTTGGTTTGACAATGAAACTGCACTGTCAGTCTATGTAGCTTTGTCCATCTTGTATCTTGTTGGTAATAGATTTAACGTTATCATCCAAGAACACATGCTGCTCTCTTTGTCATTAGAATTTATCAGGTTCAGTCTGAGCAACACCGAAAGGACTGATTCCAAATCACTCTCCCTGGGAGCACTGCATTGCTCATGAACATACAGATCTCCCCGTGTTAAAAACCCAGAATATTTTTATTTAATTTAGTTTTCAGGATGAAAGCTGGCAAGGCAAGCACTTATTGGCTGTCTTTAGCTGTTCCTAAACAGACTGGCTTTGTAGACCATTTCAGAGGGCATTTAACAGCCAACTACAATGAAATACCCTCAGTGGCAACTTTATTAGATATCTTCCATACCTAATAAAGTGGCCACTGAGTGTACGTCCATGGTTGTCTGTGGCTTGTAGACCATCCATTTTAAGGAGAACGACTGGGTGGGAGGGGTCCCTGATTATGATAGCTGCTCGTGAGAAATACAGGCAGATTAGTTTAGTCTAATAACGCATCATGGATAGAACAAGTATTCTGGGTGAAGGGGCCTGCTCCTGTGCTGTGGACTGTTCTACATTCAGAAGTCACGTTATTAGGAACCCCCTGTACTTAATAAGCTGTCCATTAGATGTATGTTCATGGTCTTCTGCTGCTGTAGCCCATCCAGTTCAATGTTTGATATGTTGTGCATTCAGAGATGTTCTTCTGCACACCACTGTTGTAACATGTAGTTATCTGAGTTACTGTCACCTTCCTGTCAGCTTGAACCAGTCTGGCCATTCTCCCCTGACCTCTCTCATTAACAAGGTATCTCAACCCACAGAACTGCCACTCACTGGATTTTTTTTGTTTTTCACACCATTCTCTGTAAACTCTAGAGACTGTTGTGCGTGAAAATCCCAGGAGATCAGCAGTTTCTGACCACCTCATCTGGCACCAACAATCATGCCACAGTCAGAATCACTTAGATTGCATTTCTTGTTGTTTATTTAATATTTCAGTAGTATGGTAAATATATTGTTTGATTAATCATTCTTGTTAATTTAAATAATTCGCCATGGGTTATATTTCAAAATATGTGAATTACATAATTCATCACACTAGCACGTGATGTGTAACGCGCTTTGCTTAAAGTAAAACAAATTTAAGTCTCACATCTCTCAGCTTGTTGTTTTTATTCCAATTAGTTTAATGTTGTGAAGTTAAAAAACATAAGAAATCTGAAGTTTGCTCTAAACAAAACCTGAACTTCTTGACCATGTCTGCATATTTTTATGCATTGAGTTGCTGCCACATGATTGGCTGATTAGATATTTGCATTAATGAACAGGTGTAGCTAATAAAGTGGGCACTGACTGTAGGTCTAGAATTACCTATGGTTCAGACCAATCCCACCTTGATTAGTGAGCAAGATGATTGTTTAACAATCTGGTAGTTTCATGGTCATTGTTCCTCAGACTAACTGGATTTAAATACCTTTGTTACACAGGATTGTTAGTCTTGGCAGTTAGACTGGTCCCTTAATCTCTGTACAATCACCACACAAAAGTCCTGTCCTGTATCTGTGCTGAAAATCAGTTGGATTTAATTCTGTCTTTATCATCCATTCCAGGGTTGTCCTTGGTCTGAGGACAGAATTATGAGCCAACCACATTGCTGGTTCCTGAAATCACATAATTTTTCATTGTGGAAGCTAACCAAAGTTCAAATTTCAAAGTAAATTTATTATCAAAATACATATATGTCATCACATGCAACCCTGAGTTACATTTTCTTGTGGGCATAATCCAAGAAACACAATAGAATCAATGAAACAAGAGAAAATCTGCAGATGCTGGAAATCCAAGCAAAACACACAAAATGTTGGAGGAACTCAGCAGTACCTATGGAAAAGAGAAAACAGTTGACATTTTGGGCTGAGACCTTTCATCAGGACCAGAGATAAAAGATGAGAATTCAGAGTAAGAAGCTGGGGGAGGAGAGGAAGAATTACAAAGTAGTAGGTGACAGGTGAAACTGGGAGAAGGGAGCGGGTGAAGTAAAGAGCTGGGAAGTCAATTGGTGAAAGAGATAAAGGCTGGAGAAGGGGGAATCTGACAGGAGAGGGTAGAAGGCCATGGAAGAAAGGGAAGGGGGATGAGCATCAGAGGGAGGTGATGGGCAGGTAAGGAGATAAGATGCGAGAGAGAAATAGGAATGGGGAATGGTGGGGGGGGGGGGCGGCATTACCGAAAGTTTGAAAAGTTCACGTTGAATGAGAGACTGCACCAATTTGGGCGTTCAAGCAATATGCAAAAAACAACAAACTGTGCAAATAATACATAAATAAACAATAAATATTGAGAACGTGAGATGAAGAGTCCTTGAAAGTGAGTCCATGGGTTGTGGGAACATTTCAATGATGGGTAAATGAAGTGAGTGAAGTTTTCCCGTCTGGTTGTGAAGAGGCTGATGGTTGAGGGGTAATAACTGTTCCTGAACCTCGTGGTGTGGGACCTAAGGCTCCTGTACCTCCTTCCCGATGGCGGCAGCGAGAAAGGAGCATGGCCTGAGTGGTGGGGGAGCCCTGATGATGGATGCTGCTTTCTGTCACAGTACTCTGTCTAGTTGTGCTCAGTGGCTGGGAGGGAGCAGGAATGGTAATCCAACAGAGACAGGAAATTTAACATCAAGTCAAATCAAAGTGGCTTCCTTCTCATTTATCATTACTTTATGTATAAAACAAAATGTTAATCCCTAAACTAATCTGTAATCTCAGAATCCTTACAACTGGTAGCAACATTTCTAAATTTTCACTCTGGGCAGCACAGGAACGTAGTGACGATATTACAGCACCAGTGACCTTGGTTCAATTCCACCGCTGTCTGTAAGGATCTTCCCCCAACAGCGTAGATTTCCTCCAGGTGCTCCAGCTTCTTCCCATGCTCCAAAGAGGTACAGGTTCAGAGGTTAATAGGTCACATGAGTGTAGTCAGGCAATGCGGGCTCGTTGGGCCAGAAGGGCCTTTTTCTGGGCTGTATCTTTAAGTAAATAAATAAATAGATAGATAGATAGATAAATAAATGAATAAAATCTGGACAACCCAGAGCAGGAAAGCTCCAAATGAGAAAGAAAATCAGAAGTATCTGGGGTATTTTAAATAATTTGGTCTCTGCTGTTACCCGAGCTAATGCATCCTATAATGGGTCTGTTTGCCAAGATTGCCCAGAGGTCCCCTGAATACAGGTGCTGTATTAACCCAGATTCAATCTCAGTGCAGATGTGCAAACACCACAAAGAGGGTGCTCAATTAGCAGGGAAGGCAGAACATCACTGAGCTTCTCCCTCCCCTGACAGTCAGGGAGACGGCCGCGATTTATCACCCGCACCAGTGGCATCTTGCGCATCTGGGCATGGGGACTGACCATTAAACATAACTGCACAGAGTGCGGGTTCCACATGTGACCACAGGCCTGGGCCTAAGCTGATCTGTCACGCTGCACAGCGGGGGGGTATGATCGATGGCCATTTACTTCACCTTTTTGGAATTAATCTTGCATTACCAAGCCCAGCATCGCTCTCTTAAACATTCTTTTTAAACATACAGTTAGCTGGAACAGACAAGGCGCAGGTGTTGTGTTGATGACAGGGCCACGTGTATTGTGTCGGAGGGACATTAATTTCACGGACATTAAAAGATAAAGGACAGGCTTCAATAAAGTCATTTGTAATTGTGTGCTCTGTCGTTGGTTTTATATGTTTATCGCTAGCTCTTAAACCTTCATTTTAACCTCTTCAAAGGCTACAGTAACGTGGCTTTGTAGTCGCAGGAATGAATGAAGTGATGGCTTGTTCGCGGGCTTGTTCTGCTCTGGATACCACCTCTCCTTAAGCCACACATTGCTTTGTGTCAGGGTCTCAACATTCTAATCTCTGAAGCCTCCTGCAGTGGTACATCCTCTGTTTCTGCTCGGTCATCTTCCGTCTTTGATAACGTGGCAGTGTAGCAGCGAGCACAATGCCTTACAGTACAGGCGACCCAAGTTCGATTCCCACCTTGTCTGTAAGGAGTCTATACGTTCTCCCCGTGACTGTGTGGGTTTCCTCCAGGTGCTCTGGTTTCCTCTCGTAGAGCAAAGACGTACCAGTTAGTAGGTTAATTGATCAATTGATAGAATTAAATTGGGGGATTGCTGGGATGCGTGGCTCAAAGGGCTGTATTCCACATTGTATCTCAATAAATACATAAATAAATAAAATTTACATAGGAAAAATTTACTTTGATAAAACATTGAGTATTTGTCTTCAGGGTCCTGTACCTCTTCCCTGATGGTAGCAATCAGAAGAAGTCATGTCCTGGATGGTAGGGTTCCTTAATGATGGATGCCACCTTCTTGAAGGTGTCCTGGATGCTGTCGAGCAGGGGTTCCAAACCTGGGGTCCGGGGTTAATGGTAGGGGTGCAAGGCATAAAGCAGATTGGTAACACCTGCTTTCGAGGATCGTGTCCATGACAGAGCTGACTACGTTCGCAGCTTTCCACAGCTTTTTCTGATCCTGTGTAGTGGCCCCCTCCATATCATAATGTGGTGCACACATTTTGGATGCTCGCCACTAAATACCTGCAGGATGCTGCTGAAGTATATACGTAGAAATCTCCTTATGGAGCTCTGCTAGATTTTCTTTGGTAATCTTGCTCTTACAAAGCTGTTTAGGATTTTTCGTTATTAAAGGCAGTACATAAATGAAATGAACCTGCCAATACCGGAATACTGAAATAAAAACAGAAACTGTTCTGAGGAAGGGGTCTTTGATCTAAAATGTTGACTCTGTTACACTTGCCACTAGTCCAGCCTGACCTGCTGAGAGTTTCCAGAATCTTCTATAAGTTAACAGTTTTTGTTCTTTCTGTCTTCAGAGAGTGACCTTGACACAGCTTTGCCTTTTCTTCTTTTGAGATTTATATGTCACCAAAGATTCAAGCAAGTTTCTACAGATGCACCGTAGAGAGCATTCTGACTGGCTGCATCACCGTCTCGTACTGAGGCCCTAATGCACAGGACCGTAAGACCCTGTAGAGGGTTGCCGACTCAGCTAGTTCCATCATGGGCACTAGTTTCCCCAGCATCGAGGACATCGTCAAAACACGATGCTTCAAAAAGGTAGCGTCCATCTTCTTAAGGATGGTGCCAGTGACCAATGGCGATGTCCTGCAGACAGTTCACAAAACTACCATTTCTTTTAACTATGCCTCTACTACTGAACTGCATGTGATTGGAGCCTGTAATTCAGGGGTCCCCAACGTTTTTTGCACCGCGGACTGGTTTAAAATTGACAATATTCTTGCAGACTAGCCAACCGGGGTGGGGGGGGGGGGGGGGTGTTTATCACGATCGGAATATGGGTGATAAGTCAACTATAAGTCACTTATAAGTGGCTAATACACTCAATTTTGTTTCTAAAAGGGTTTATCTAAAAAATTTAATATTAAACAGAGCGCATATTTTCCTCGCATGAATATAGTGATATATTCATTGCCTCATTAGACGGCTTGTCTCCACATATCACACACAGGGGGCTTGGAGCATGCGAGTCACCGGTCGCAATAAAGCCATATTTTATGCATGACTCGTCGTATTTTCTGTTGAAGGAGGCTTTCTTTTTTTTTTGCAATCTCGGCCTCAGCTGTCTCTGCGTTATCATCATCGTTAGGCCTTTTATGTCCCCTACCACCTCTTCCAACGAAACTCTCAAGCGACATTTGTTTTTTACTCATCCAGTAGTTGTAGGTTAATGACCGACTGATGACCTCGCGAGCGTTCAAGTTCAACAGTGGGCGTGACAGGGAATGAGGAAAGATGTCGCTGACTCATATTGTTTCATATCACCAAATCATACTGTTTCCTCGCGGCCCGGTAGCACATGCTTTGCGGCCCGGTGGTTGGGGACCACTGCTGTAATTTACATTTTGATGATGTGTTTTTGGGCCAACTGAGCGACCTGGTCTTTTTTCTGTCTCCAGGATTGAGGACAAGCTTCAGAACGGAGTGTGTGGTCTAATGTCAGAGTGCAAACCCATGATTGGCTCCATTTCTAGTCGATCTCGCAGTTTAAGTGTCGAGCAAAATTGAAGTTGATGAGGGCAAGAGTGGAAAGCGAGCTGGTATTCAAGCACTGTCTGCCTGTGTTTGACCGGTCTCCCTCTCCCTCTCTCTCACTGCTGCCGGAGAAAGGTGCAGGAGCCTGAGGTCTTGGGCAAGGTTTGATCGGCATGGCATGTGGATTGGACTCGTTTTCAGAAGACTCTGTGGTTCTCTGTCTCTGTGGAAGATATCTAGGCCGTATCTCGATGAGTTTGAGTACAGAGAGGAAATTAAGAACCTGGTGGCATGGTGCAAAGATAATTACCTATCCCTCAATGTCAGCAAGACGAAGGAATTGGTTGTTGACTTCAGAAGAGTAGCAGACCGCACGACCCAATTTACATTGGTGGTGCGCAAGTGGAACAGGTCAAAAGCTTTAAGTTCCTCGGGGACCAACCAAGCAGATTTCACTGCCAAGAAGGCCCACCAGCGCCTTTACTTCCTGAGAAAACTAAAGAAATTTGGCCTGTCCCCTAAAACCCTCACTAATTTTTATAGATGCACTGTAGAAAGCATTCTTCTAGGGTGCATCACAACCTGGTATGGAAGTTGTCCTGTCCAAGACCGGAAGAAGCTGCAGAAAATCATGAACACAGCGCAGTACATCACACAAACCAATCTTCTGTCCGTGGACTCACTTTACACCGCACGCTGTCGGAGCAGTGCTGCAAAGATAATCAAGGACACGACCCACCCAGCCAACACACTTTTCGTCCCTCTTCCCTCCGGGAGAAGGCTCAGGAGCTTGAAGACTCGTACGGCCAGATTTGGGAACAGCTTCTTTCCAACTGTGATAAGACTGCTGAACGGATCCTGACCCAGATCTGAGCCGTACCCTCCAAATATCCGGACCTGCCTCTCGGTTTTTTTGCACTACCTTACTTTCCATTTTTCTATTTTCTATTTATGATTTATAATTTAAATTTTTAATATTTACTATCGATTTGTAATCCAGGGAGTGGGAAGCGCAGAATCAAATATCGCTGTGATGATTGTACGTTCTAGTATCAATTGTTTGGTGACAATAAAGTATAAAGTATATGTTTCTGGTTTTTGATTACTCCTATTTTTATTGGTCTTTTGTTCAAGTTTGATTAGGGTGCTTCAACACGGACTGGCTCTGCAGCCTGTAGTCAATGACCAACACGGTGCCAGACTGTACTTAACTGAACATTCCTAGACTGTTTCAAGGGCTCTGCGGTTTGATGTTTAATATTCTGTGTGATATTTGCTTGCTTTTTGCTGTTTGCATGATTTGTGCTTTTTTCATGCGTTGGGTGTTTGACGTTTTCTTTGAACCAGTCCCATGGTGTCTCTTTGTTTTGTGGCTGTCTGGAGAAGACAAATCTCAGGGTTGTGTACTGCATGCATACTTTGATAATAAATGTACTTTGAATCTTTTGATCATTAAGAATCCCCATCACACAGAACATGTCCTCTTCTCATTGCTACCATCAAAGGGAGGAGTTATAGGAGCCTGAAGACATACACTCAACATTTTAGCAATGGCTTCTTCCCCTCCACCATCAGATTTCTGAACGGGGCATGAACCCATGAACACCACCTCACGATTTTGCTCTCTCTCAATATGCACCAGTTAGTTTCTTTTGTATGTATGTTCTTATTTTAACATGTAGTAATTTTAAGTCCCACTGCCCTGCTGCTACATAACAACAGATGTCAGTGACTTAGAACGGAAATGAGGAGGAATTTCTTTAGCCAGAGAGTGGTGAATCTGTGGAATTCATTACCACAGGCAGCGGTGGAGGCCAAGTCACTGGGTATATTTAAGGCAGAGGTTGATAGGTTCTTGATTATTCAGGGAATGAAGAGATACAAGGAGAAGGCGGGAGATTGGGGCTGAGGGAAATGGATCAGCCATGATGAAATGTTGAAGCCAACTTGATGGGTCAAATGGCCTAATTCTGCTCCTGTATCTTATGGTCTTATAATAAACCTTATTCTGAATCTGATTCTGAAATTAAATAAAGAAAGACCAGAACCAAACAAGTTTCAGCAGAATACTCTCCCACCACTGGTGAAGTAGAGCAATGACTGTTCACTCAAGGCCAGAGAATGAAGCGAATACAACGTAACGTTGTGGGGAGAATGTTCAGTGTCTGTGGCTATTTGCTAAAAACGAAAACGTTAATTTTAATGGGCAGGTTCAGATGCATCCATATTCAAGCACCCCCACCTTCCAGGACATGCTCTCTTTATTTAATTCATTTATTAATACAGCGTGGACTAGACCCTTCCAGCGCTTCAAGCCACACTACCCCAGTCACCCCAATTAACCCTAGCCCAATCACAGGACAATTTACAATGACCAATTAACCTAACAACCAGTAAGCCTTTGGACTGTGGGAGGAAATCCACGCATTCCACAGGGAGGGCGAGCAGCTACTCCTTCAGGAACAGCACCAGAATTGAACTAAACTCCAACGTCTGGAATGCCCCAAGCTGTAATAGCGTTGCACTAACTGTCTGCGCTACTGTGGTGCCCGCACTTCGTTACTTGCCCCTGCCATTGGGCAGGGGGTACAGGAGCCTTAGATCTCACGTGGCCAGGACAGGAGCAGTTATTACCCTATAATAGTGTGGATAACTTCACTTACCTCAACACTACTCTGATTCCATAACCTGTATATTCGCCTTCAAAGACACTGCAACTCATGTTCTTGATTTTATTTATTTACCTTTTTAAATTACTTGCACATATTGCCTTCTTTTGCATGTTGGTCATTCGTCAGTCGTTTCTTACGTGTAGTTTTTCATAAATTCTATTGTATTTCTTTATTTTGCTGTAAATGCCTGCAGGAAAATGAATCTCAAAGTTGTTTATTGTGACGTATACATACTTTGATAATAAATTTATTTTGAACTTGAACTTTAACAAGGGAGATGAATGAGTGGGGCAGAAAGAAAGCATTTATGAATTCCTTCTCAGAATATCCCAGAACACTTCACAGCCAAGAATATACTTGTTTTCAATTCTTCGTCTAGGTCATGATGTCAGTAAGAAGGCTGCTAATTTATACATAGCAAGCTCCCACAGGCGGAATTCTATTAATGGCCTGGTGAGGAGTCCTGGACTGGGGACCTGCTGCTTTCTGGCATTTTCTTTTTTTATTGCAGATCTGTTTGCAACAAGCAGGTAACAGATGTGTTGCACTGTACCACTTCCGCAAACCAACAATTCTGACGACGTATGCCAGTGGTGGCACGGTAGCGTAGTGGTTAGCGCAACGCTTTATGGTACCAGTGACCCAGGTTCAATTCCCGTTACTGTCCGTAAGGAGTTTATATATCCTCCCCATGACCGCGTGGGTTTCCTTCAGGTGCTTTGGTGTCCTCCCACAGTCCAGATACATACCAACAGGTCATTGTAAACTGCCCCGTGATTAGGCTAGGTTTAGATCAGGTGATTGCTGGGCAAGGTGGCTCGAAGGACCATAAGGGCCTATTCTGCACTGTATCTCAATAAAAAAAAATTCAAAAGTATTAAACGTGATTCTAATTCTGATTCTGATTTGTATTTAAGAATGCCAACTGCAGGATGGAATTGACTGAGAGCAAATCCGCCATCTTGTTCTGGGGACAGTCAGGGAGTGAGTTTAGTCATGATTCCCCACTTCCCCTAGTTGAATAGCTGATCAAAATACGTGAAGATGTGGCTGTGACCAGCTCCCCTGCTCTGAAAACTACCTCAGGACCCTTTAGGTCCACCTGAAGGGGCAGGCGAGGCCTCAGTTGAACATCTTGTCCAAAATTCAGTGCCTCCAACGCCGCGGTGCTCTGTCCCTACTGCCCCGCAAACTGGGTAATTGAGATCGGATTTCATGGAGAGGAGATAAAGAGATGATGGTCCCGGATCATCCGGAAGCTCAGCCCCTCGTTGTGCTGTCTGCTCCGCTGCAGACGCACCATTTGCTCGAGTGAAATGCTGAACAGGTGAAGCTTGCCGAGCCAGCCTGTGACTGTACTGCCCTCGGTAATACAGCAAAACTTATGTTCTCAATAAAAATGCAAATCTTGCACGTTGCCAAGCTGCAGGCCAGTGCATGGCAGTCCTTAATGACTTGCAGATTTTCAGAATATTGTCTGGAGCTCACAGCTGTGAAGTTGAATGACTCATCCCTAGCTGCAGCATTCTCTGGTCTACCCCAATCTGCGATGCACATTGCATGGTCCCTCCTTGAACTACCCATTGTCTGAACAATCCTCATTATCACAGTTAACGTACCATGAACAGTGATACAATGTATTAGACTTCTTCACCAGTACAGGACCATGCATAAGACCCTCTCTTATGTCCATTATAATATAGAGACTTTGCACTCTGTTCCTTGTCTGTCTACAAACAATCTAAATGTAACCCTGTAAAAGTGTGTAGTTCAGAACTGTGTCCTAAGGTTAGGGGAGGGACCAAGTTTACTAACCAGTCCTTGCCAATTTTGTTCATATAATAGAGTCATACAGTCACAGTCATACAGCAGAGAAACAGGCCCTTCAGCCCGACTCGTCCTGCTGACTGCATTGCCTACTGAGCTAGTCCCATCTACCTGCATTTGGCCCATAGCCCTCTGCACCATTCCTATCCAAGTTCTTGCCTAGGTGGCTTTTAAGCACTGTTAATATACTCCACCTTAAGAATTATTTCTGACAGCTCATTCCAAATACATGCCACCCTTCGTACAAAGAAACTGCTCCTGATATTCCACACCACCAGGTTCAAGAATAGTTATAACCCTACAACTATCAGGCTCCTGAACTGGTGTGGATAACTTCACTCACCTCAACTCTGAACTGATTCCACAAACTACAGACTCATTTTCAAGGATTCTTTACAACTCATATTCTCAGTATTAATTTTCTTTTATTGCCAAAGTTTGCCTTTTTTTGCACATTGGCCGCTTGTCAGTCTTCATAGAGTAATACAGTCATAGAAAAGTACAGCAGAGAAACAGGCCCTTCAGCCCATCTAGTCCATGCCAAACCATTTAAACTGCCTACTCCCATTGACCTGCATCAGGACCATAGCCCTCCATGTACCTATCCAGACTTCTCTTAAACACTGAAACTGGGTTTGCTTGCACCACTTGTGCTGGCAACTCATTCCGCACTTTTACGACCCTGAGTAAAGAAGTTTCCCTTCATGTTCCCGTTAAACTTTTCACCTTCCACCCCTAACCCATGACCTCTGGTTGTAGTTCCACCCAACCTCAGTGGAAAAAGCCTGCTTGTATTTGCCCTATCTATACCCCTCATAATTCTGTAGACCTCTATCAAATCTCCTCACAGTCTTCTCCCTACCAAGGAATAAAATCCTAACCTATTCAATCTTTCCTTATAATTCAGTATATATGTACTTATCTATAATTTTTTATAAATTCACCTGTGTTTCTTTATTTTCATGTAAATGCCTGCAAGGAAATGAATCTCAAGTTTGTATATGGTGACGTACATATATACTTTGATAACAAATTTACTTTGACTTTGACTTTTAAATCTCCTTCTTCTGATCCTAAACCTATGACCCCCTCCCCTTGTTTTAAGTAAGCCCCCTCCTGGGAAAAAGACTATGTGCGTTGTCTCCTTGTTTGCCTTCCCCAAAGGCATCACACTGTGGTTGGGACTAAGGTCCATTTAACACTGCTCTGTCAAACCTTCCATCATTGATATCCTATCCATAACACCAATATGAGGGACAATTGTACGATCATCTTCAACTGCTGTGGAAACAGCGAGCAGTTTCAAACTCCTGGGAATGCACATTTCATGCAGCCTCTCACGGTCACAGAACATACTCTACGCAATCTGGAAAGCTCACCACAACTCTACTTTTTGAGGAGGCTGAAGAGAGCGGGACAATGGACATCTATACTCACACCCTTCTACAGCTGTGCAGTGGAGAACATCCTAAAATGCTGCACCACTTCATGGTATAGAAACTGCACTGTGGTGGACAGGAAGGCTCCACAGCACCTGACCAGCACCGGCTGACTCACCATACAGAAAGGTGCCAGAAAAAGACCAGTAACATCATGAGGGATCCTATCCACCCTGCTCATGGACTGTTTGTCCCATCACTCCACTTCCACACCAGGACCAACAGACTCAAAATTAGTTACTGTCTCCAAGCAGTAAAGCTGATCAACACCTCCACCCACTAACTCCACCACCACGTTACCTTTTCCTGTCAAAGTCACCTTGTATACAGACAAGCATCACTTTTTGAATATACAATCAATCTATGTATATAAGCTTTCTTATGTATTTATATATAGTGTTTTACTTATTCTTGTGTTCTTTATCTTATTATGTTTTTTTGTGCTGCATCGATCCGGAATAAATGACAATTATCTCATTCTCCTTTACACTTGCATACTGGAAAGACATTAAACAGTCTTTAATCTTGAATCTTGCTTTGGTATTCAATCCCAATTATCCCTAACTCGCTAACAATATGTACCTGAGCTGTCTGCAGTACATCATTGTGCAATGCCCCTTCCTCAGTGCCCGTCTGTTCCCCTAATTTTTCCTCTTGTCTCCGATCATCCCCTGAAATCCTGTGTGTGTATTGTGAGTGTGGGTGTGTGTATGTATTCTGAGTGTGGGTGTGTGTATTGTGAGTGTGGGTGTGTGTGTATTGTGCGTGTGAGTGGGTGTATTGTGAGTGTGGGTGTGTGCATGTATTGTGAGTGTGGGTGTGTGTATTGTGAGTGTGGGTGTGTGTATGTATTGTGAGTGTGGGTGGGTGTGTATTGTGAGTGTGGGTGTGTGTGTATTGTGAGTGTGCGTGTGTGTATTGTGAGTGTGGGTGTGTGTATGTATTGTGAGTGTGGGTGTGTGTATGTATTGTGAGTGTGGGTGTGTGTGTATTGTGAGTGTGGGTGTGTGTGTGTATTGCGAGTATGGGTGGGTGTGTATTGTGAGTGTGGGTGTGTGTGTATTGTGAGTGTGGGTGTGTGTATGTATTGTGAGTGTGGGTGTGTGTGTATGTATTCTGAGTGTGGGTGTGTGTGTATTGTGAGTGTGGGTGTGTGTGTATAGTGAGTGTGGGTGTGTGTATGTATTATGAGTGTGGCTGTGTGTCTATTGTGAGAGTGGGTCTGTGTGTGTATTGTGAGTGTGGGTGTGTGTATGTATTGTGAGTGTGCGTGGGTGTGTATTGTGAGTGTGGGTGTGTGTGTATTCTGAGTGTGGGTGTGTGTGTATTGTGAGTGTGGGTGTGTGTGTGTATTCTGAGTGTGGGTGTGTGTATGTATTGTGAGTGTGGGTGTGTGTGTATTGTGTGTGTGGGTGGGTGTATTGTGAGTGTGGGTGTGTGTATGTATTATGAGTGTGGGTGGGTGTATGTATCGTGAGTGTGGGTGTGTGTGTATTGTGCGTGTGAGTGGGTGTATTGTGAGTGTGGGTGTGTGTATGTATTGTGAGTGTGGGTGTGTGTATTGTGAGTGTGGGTGTGTGTATGTATTGTGAGTGTGGGTGTGTGTGTATTGTGAGTGTGGGTGTGTGTGTATTGTGAGTGTGGGTGTGTGTATGTATTATGAGTGTGGGTGTGTGTGTATTGTGAGTGTGGGTGTGTGTGTGTATTGTGAGTGTGGGTGGGTGTATCTATCGTGAGTGTGGGTGTGTGTGTATTGTGCGTGTGAGTGGGTGTATTGTGAGTGTGGGTGTGTGTATGTATTATGAGTGTGGGTGTGTGTGTATCGTGAGTGTGGGTGTGTGTGTGTATTGTGAGTGTGGGTGGGTGTATGTATCGTGAGTGTGGGTGTGTGTGTATTGTGCGTGTGAGTGGGTGTATTGTGAGTGTGGGTGTGTGTATGTATTGTGAGTGTGGGTGTGTGTATTGTGAGTGTGGGTGGGTGTATGTATTGTGAGTGTGGGTGTGTGTGTGTATTGTGAGTGTGGGTGGGAGTATGTATTGTGAGTCTGGGTGTGTGTATGTATTGTGAGTGTGGGTGTGTGTATCGTGAATGTGGGTGGCTGTATGTATCGTGAGTGTGGGTGTGTGTATGTATTGTGAGTGTGGGTGTGTGTATTGTGAGTGTGGGTGGGTGTATGTATCGTGAGTGTGGGTGCGTGTATGTATTGTGAGTGTGGGTCTGTGTGTATTGTGAGTGTGGGTGGGTGTATTGTGAGTGTGGGTGTGTGTATGTATTGTGAGTGTGGGTGTGCGTATTGTGAGTGAGGGTGGGTGTATGTATTGTGACTGTGGGTGTGTGTGTGTATTGTGAGTATGGGTGGGTGCATGAATTGTGAGTGTGGGTGCATGTATGTATTGTGAGTGTGGGTGTGTGTGTATTGTGAGTGTGGGTGGGTGTATTGTGAGTGTGTGTGTGTGTATGTATTATGAGTGTGGGTGTGTGTGTATTGTGAGTGTGGGTGTGTGTGTATTGTGAGTGTGGGTGTGTGTATGTATTATGAGTGTGGGTGTATGTATTGTGAGTGTGGGTGTGTGTGTGTATTGTGAGTGTGGGTGGGTGTATGTATCGTGAGTGTGGGTGTGTGTGTATTGTGCGTGTGAGTGGGTGTATTGTGAGTGTGGGTGTGTGTATGTATTGTGAGTGTGGGTGTGGGTATTGTGAGTGTGGGTGGGTGTATGTATTGTGAGTGTGGGTGCGAGTATGTATTGTGAGTGTGGGTGTGTGTATTGTGCGTGTGACTGGGTGTATCGTGAGTGTGGGTGTGTGTGTATTGTGAGTGTGGGTGTGTGTATTGTGAGTGTGGGTGTGTGTATGTATTGTGACTGTGGGTGTGTGTGTGTATTGTGAGTGTGGGTGGGTGTATGTATTGTGACTGTGGGTGTGTGTGTGTATTGTGAGTGTGGGTGGGTGTATGTATTGTGAGAGTGGGTGTGTGTATCGTGAATGTGGGTGGGTGTATGTATCGTGAGTGTGGGTGTGTGTGTGTATTGTGAGTATGGGTGGGTGTATGTATTGTGAGTGTGGGTGTGTGTGTGTATTGTGAGTGTGGGTGGGTGTATGTATTGTGAGTGTGGGTGTGTGTATGTATTGTGAGTGTGGGTGCGTGTAAATATTGTGAGTGTGGGTGTGTGTGTATTGTGAGTGTGGGTGGGTGTATTGTGAGTGTGGGTGTGTGTATGTATTATGAGTGTGGGTGTGTGTGTATTGTGAGTGTGGGTGTGTGTGTGTATTGTGAGTGTGAGTGGGTGTATGTATCGTGAGTGTGGGTGTGTGTGTATTGTGCGTGTGAGTGGGTGTATTGTGAGTGTGGGTGTGTGTATGTATTGTGAATGTGGGTGTGTGTATTGTGAGTGTGGGTTGGTGTATGTATTGTGAGTGTGGGTGTGTGTGTGTATTGTGAGTATGGGTGGGTGTATGTATTGTGAGTGTGGGTGCGTGTATGTATTGTGAGTGTGGGTGTGTGTGTATTGTGAGTGTGGGTGGGTGTATTGTGAGTGTGAGTGTGTGTATGTATTATGAGTGTTGGTGTGTGTGTATTGTGAGTGTGGGTGTGTGTGTGTATTGTGAGTGTGGGTGGGTGTATGTATCGTGAGTGTGGGTGTCTGTGTATTGTGCGTGTGAGTGGGTGTATTGTGAGTGTGGGTGTGTGTATGTATTGTGAGTGTGGGTGTGTGTATTGTGCGTGTGAGTGGGTGTATTGTGAGTGTGGGTGTGTGTATGTATTGTGAGTGTGGGTGTGTGTATTGTGAGTGTGGGTGTGTGTATGTATTGTGAGTGTGGGTGTGTGTACTGTGAGTGTGGGTGGGTGTATGTATCGTGAGTGTGGGTGTGTGTGTGTATTGTGAGTGTGTGTGGGTGTATGTATCGTGAGTATGGGTGTGTGTGTGTATTGTGAGCATGGGTGGGTGTATGTATTGTGAGTGTGGGTGCGTGTATGTATTGTGAGTGTGGGTGTGTGTGTATTGTGAGTGTGTGTGGGTGTATTGTGAGTGTGGGTGTGTGTATGTATTATGCGTGTGGGTGTGTGTGTATTCTGAGTGTGGGTGTGTGTATGTATTGTGAGTGTGGGTGTGTGTGTATTGTGAGTGTGGGTGTGTGTATGTATTGTGAGTGTGGGTGTGTGTGTATTGTGAGTGTGGGTGTGTGTGTGTGTATTGTGAGTGTGGGTGGGTGTATGTATCGTGAGTGTGGGTGTGTGTGTATTGTGTGTGTGAGTGGGTATATTGTGAGTGTGGGTGTGTGTATGTATTGTGAGTGTGGGTGTGTGTATTGTGAGTGTGGGTGTGGGTGTGTATTGTGAGTGTGGGTGGGTGTATGTATTGTGAGTGTGGGTGTGTGTATGTATTGTGAGTGTGGGTGTGTGTATTGTGTGTGGGTGTGTGTATGTATTGTGAGTGTGGGTGTGTGTATGTATTGTGAGTGTGGGTGTGTGTGTATTGTGAGTGTGGGTGTGTCTATGTATTGTGAGTGTGGGTGTGTGTGTGTATTGTGAGTATGGGTGGGTGTATGTATTGTGAGTGTGGGTGCATGTATGCATTGTGAGTGTGGGTGTGTGTGTATTGTGAGTGTGGGTGTGTGTATTGTGAGTGTGGGTGGGTGTATATATTGTGAGTGTGGGTGTGTGTGTGTACTGTGAGTATGGGTGGGTGTATGTATTGTGAGTGTGGGTGCGTGTATGTATTGTGAGTGTGGGTGTGTGTGTATTGTGAGTGTGGGTGGGTGTATTGTGAGTGTGGGTGTGTGTATGTACTATGAGTGTGGGTGTGTGTGTATTGTGAGAGTCTGTGTGTGTGTGTATTGTGAGTGTGGGTGGGTGTGTGTATTGTGAGTGTGGGTGTGTGTTTGTATTGTGAGTGTGAGTGTGTGTGTGTATTGTGTGTGGGTGTGTGTATGTATTGTGAGTGTGGGTGTGTGTGTATTGTGAGTGTGGGTGTGTGTATGTATTGTGAGTGTGGGTGTGTGTGTATTGTCTGTGTGGGTGGGTGTATTGTGAGTATGGTTGTGTGTATGTATTATGAGTGTGGGTGTGTGTGTATTGTGAGTGTGGGTGTGTGTGTGTATTGTGAGTGTGGGTGGGTGTATGTATCGTGAGTGTGGGTGTGTGTGTATTGTGAGTGTGGGTGGGTGTATTGTGAGTGTGGGTGTGTGTATGTATTGTGAGTGTGGGTGTATGTATCGTTAGTGTGGGTGTGTGTGTGTATTGTGAGTATGGGTGGGTGTATGAATTGTGAGTGTGGGTGCGTGTCTGTATTGTGAGTGTGGGTGTGTGTGTATTGTGAGTGTGGGTGGGTGTATTGTGAGTGTGGGTGTGTGTATGTATTATTAGTGTGGGTGTGTGTGTATTGTGAGTGTGGGTGTGTGTGTGTATTGTGAGTGTGGGTGGGTGTATGTATCGTGAGTGTGGGTGTTTGTGTATTGTGCGTGTGAGTGGGTGTATTGTGAGTGTGGGTGTGTGTATGTATTGTGAGTGTGGGTGTGTGTATTGTGAGTGTGGGTGGGTGTATGTATTGTGAGTGTGGGTGTGTGTGTGTATTGTGAGTATGGGTGGGTGTATGTATTGTGAGTGTGGGTGCGTGTATGTATTGTGAGTGTGGGTGTGTGTGTATTGTGAGTGTGGGTGGGTGTATTGTGAGTGTGGGTTTGTGTGTGTATTGTGAGTGTGGGTGGGTGTATGTATCGTGAGTGTGGGTGTGTGTGTATTGTGCGTGTGAGTGCATGTATTGTGAGTGTGGGTGTGTGTATGTATTGTGAGTGTGGGTGTGTGTGTGTATTGTGAGTATGGGTGGGTGTATGTATTGTGAGTGTGGGTGCGTGTATGTATTGTGAGTGTGGGTGTGTGTGTATTGTGAGTGTGGGTGGGTGTATTGTGAGTGTGGGTGTGTGTATGTATTATGAGTGTGGGTGTGTGTGTATTGTGAGTATGGGTGTGTGTGTGTATTGTGAGTGTGGGTGGGTGTATGTATCGTGAGTGTGGGTGTGTGTGTATTGTGCGTGTGAGTGGGTGTATTGTGAGTGTGGGTGTGTGTATGTATTGTGAGTGTGGGTGTGTGTATTGTGAGAGTGGGTGGGTGTATGTTTTGTGAGTGTGGGTGTGGGTGTGTATTGTGAGTGTGGGTGGGTGTATGTATTGTGAGTGTGGGTGTGTGTATGTATTGTAAGTGTGGGTGTGTGTATTGTGAGTGTGGGTGGGTGTATGTATCGTGAGTGTGGGTGTGTGTGTGTATTGTGAGTATGGGTGGGTGTATTTATTGTGAGTGTGGGTGTGTGTGTGTATTGTGAGTGTGGGTGGGCGTATGTATTGTGAGTGTGGGTGTGTGTATGTATTGTGAGTGTGGGTATGTGTATTGTGAGTGTGGGTGTGTGTATGTATCGTGAGTGTGGGTGTGTGTATGTGTTGTGAGTGTGAGTGAGTGTGTGTATTGTGTGTGGGTGTGTGTATGTATTGTGAGTGTGGGTGTGTGTGTATTGTGAGTGTGGGTGTGTGTGTGTATTGTGAGTGTGGGTGGGTGTATGTATCGTGAGTGTGGGTGTGTGTGTATTGTGCGTGTGAGTGGGTGTATTGTGAGTGTGGGTGTGTGTATGTATTGTGAGTGTGGGTGTGTGTATTGTGAGTGAGGGTGGGTGTATGTATTGTGACTGTGGGTGTGTGTGTGTATTGTGAGTATGGGTGGGTGCATGAATTGTGAGTGTGGGTGCATGTATGTATTGTGAGTGTGGGTGTGTGTGTATTGTGAGTGTGGGTGGGTGTATTGTGAGTGTGTGTGTGTGTATGTATTATGAGTGTGGGTGTGTGTGTATTGTGAGTGTGGGTGTGTGTGTATTGTGAGTGTGGGTGTGTGTATGTATTATGAGTGTGGGTGTATGTATTGTGAGTGTGGGTGTGTGTGTGTATTGTGAGTGTGGGTGGGTGTATGTATCGTGAGTGTGGGTGTGTGTGTATTGTGCGTGTGAGTGGGTGTATTGTGAGTGTGGGTGTGTGTATGTATTGTGAGTGTGGGTGTGGGTATTGTGAGTGTGGGTGGGTGTATGTATTGTGAGTGTGGGTGCGAGTATGTATTGTGAGTGTGGGTGTGTGTATTGTGCGTGTGACTGGGTGTATCGTGAGTGTGGGTGTGTGTGTATTGTGAGTGTGGGTGTGTGTATTGTGAGTGTGGGTGTGTGTATGTATTGTGACTGTGGGTGTGTGTGTGTATTGTGAGTGTGGGTGGGTGTATGTATTGTGACTGTGGGTGTGTGTGTGTATTGTGAGTGTGGGTGGGTGTATGTATTGTGAGAGTGGGTGTGTGTATCGTGAATGTGGGTGGGTGTATGTATCGTGAGTGTGGGTGTGTGTGTGTATTGTGAGTATGGGTGGGTGTATGTATTGTGAGTGTGGGTGTGTGTGTGTATTGTGAGTGTGGGTGGGTGTATGTATTGTGAGTGTGGGTGTGTGTATGTATTGTGAGTGTGGGTGCGTGTAAATATTGTGAGTGTGGGTGTGTGTGTATTGTGAGTGTGGGTGGGTGTATTGTGAGTGTGGGTGTGTGTATGTATTATGAGTGTGGGTGTGTGTGTATTGTGAGTGTGGGTGTGTGTGTGTATTGTGAGTGTGAGTGGGTGTATGTATCGTGAGTGTGGGTGTGTGTGTATTGTGCGTGTGAGTGGGTGTATTGTGAGTGTGGGTGTGTGTATGTATTGTGAATGTGGGTGTGTGTATTGTGAGTGTGGGTTGGTGTATGTATTGTGAGTGTGGGTGTGTGTGTGTATTGTGAGTATGGGTGGGTGTATGTATTGTGAGTGTGGGTGCGTGTATGTATTGTGAGTGTGGGTGTGTGTGTATTGTGAGTGTGGGTGGGTGTATTGTGAGTGTGAGTGTGTGTATGTATTATGAGTGTTGGTGTGTGTGTATTGTGAGTGTGGGTGTGTGTGTGTATTGTGAGTGTGGGTGGGTGTATGTATCGTGAGTGTGGGTGTCTGTGTATTGTGCGTGTGAGTGGGTGTATTGTGAGTGTGGGTGTGTGTATGTATTGTGAGTGTGGGTGTGTGTATTGTGCGTGTGAGTGGGTGTATTGTGAGTGTGGGTGTGTGTATGTATTGTGAGTGTGGGTGTGTGTATTGTGAGTGTGGGTGTGTGTATGTATTGTGAGTGTGGGTGTGTGTACTGTGAGTGTGGGTGGGTGTATGTATCGTGAGTGTGGGTGTGTGTGTGTATTGTGAGTGTGTGTGGGTGTATGTATCGTGAGTATGGGTGTGTGTGTGTATTGTGAGCATGGGTGGGTGTATGTATTGTGAGTGTGGGTGCGTGTATGTATTGTGAGTGTGGGTGTGTGTGTATTGTGAGTGTGTGTGGGTGTATTGTGAGTGTGGGTGTGTGTATGTATTATGCGTGTGGGTGTGTGTGTATTCTGAGTGTGGGTGTGTGTATGTATTGTGAGTGTGGGTGTGTGTGTATTGTGAGTGTGGGTGTGTGTATGTATTGTGAGTGTGGGTGTGTGTGTATTGTGAGTGTGGGTGTGTGTGTGTGTATTGTGAGTGTGGGTGGGTGTATGTATCGTGAGTGTGGGTGTGTGTGTATTGTGTGTGTGAGTGGGTATATTGTGAGTGTGGGTGTGTGTATGTATTGTGAGTGTGGGTGTGTGTATTGTGAGTGTGGGTGTGGGTGTGTATTGTGAGTGTGGGTGGGTGTATGTATTGTGAGTGTGGGTGTGTGTGTATTGTGAGTGTGGGTGTGTCTATGTATTGTGAGTGTGGGTGTGTGTGTGTATTGTGAGTATGGGTGGGTGTATGTATTGTGAGTGTGGGTGCATGTATGCATTGTGAGTGTGGGTGTGTGTGTATTGTGAGTGTGGGTGTGTGTATTGTGAGTGTGGGTGGGTGTATATATTGTGAGTGTGGGTGTGTGTGTGTACTGTGAGTATGGGTGGGTGTATGTATTGTGAGTGTGGGTGCGTGTATGTATTGTGAGTGTGGGTGTGTGTGTATTGTGAGTGTGGGTGGGTGTATTGTGAGTGTGGGTGTGTGTATGTACTATGAGTGTGGGTGTGTGTGTATTGTGAGAGTCTGTGTGTGTGTGTATTGTGAGTGTGGGTGGGTGTGTGTATTGTGAGTGTGGGTGTGTGTTTGTATTGTGAGTGTGAGTGTGTGTGTGTATTGTGTGTGGGTGTGTGTATGTATTGTGAGTGTGGGTGTGTGTGTATTGTGAGTGTGGGTGTGTGTATGTATTGTGAGTGTGGGTGTGTGTGTATTGTCTGTGTGGGTGGGTGTATTGTGAGTATGGTTGTGTGTATGTATTATGAGTGTGGGTGTGTGTGTATTGTGAGTGTGGGTGTGTGTGTGTATTGTGAGTGTGGGTGGGTGTATGTATCGTGAGTGTGGGTGTGTGTGTATTGTGAGTGTGGGTGGGTGTATTGTGAGTGTGGGTGTGTGTATGTATTGTGAGTGTGGGTGTATGTATCGTTAGTGTGGGTGTGTGTGTGTATTGTGAGTATGGGTGGGTGTATGAATTGTGAGTGTGGGTGCGTGTCTGTATTGTGAGTGTGGGTGTGTGTGTATTGTGAGTGTGGGTGGGTGTATTGTGAGTGTGGGTGTGTGTATGTATTATTAGTGTGGGTGTGTGTGTATTGTGAGTGTGGGTGTGTGTGTGTATTGTGAGTGTGGGTGGGTGTATGTATCGTGAGTGTGGGTGTTTGTGTATTGTGCGTGTGAGTGGGTGTATTGTGAGTGTGGGTGTGTGTATGTATTGTGAGTGTGGGTGTGTGTATTGTGAGTGTGGGTGGGTGTATGTATTGTGAGTGTGGGTGTGTGTGTGTATTGTGAGTATGGGTGGGTGTATGTATTGTGAGTGTGGGTGCGTGTATGTATTGTGAGTGTGGGTGTGTGTGTATTGTGAGTGTGGGTGGGTGTATTGTGAGTGTGGGTTTGTGTGTGTATTGTGAGTGTGGGTGGGTGTATGTATCGTGAGTGTGGGTGTGTGTGTATTGTGCGTGTGAGTGCATGTATTGTGAGTGTGGGTGTGTGTATGTATTGTGAGTGTGGGTGTGTGTGTGTATTGTGAGTATGGGTGGGTGTATGTATTCTGAGTGTGGGTGCGTGTATGTATTGTGAGTGTGGGTGTGTGTGTATTGTGAGTGTGGGTGGGTGTATTGTGAGTGTGGGTGTGTGTATGTATTATGAGTGTGGGTGTGTGTGTATTGTGAGTATGGGTGTGTGTGTGTATTGTGAGTGTGGGTGGGTGTATGTATCGTGAGTGTGGGTGTGTGTGTATTGTGCGTGTGAGTGGGTGTATTGTGAGTGTGGGTGTGTGTATGTATTGTGAGTGTGGGTGTGTGTATTGTGAGAGTGGGTGGGTGTATGTTTTGTGAGTGTGGGTGTGGGTGTGTATTGTGAGTGTGGGTGGGTGTATGTATTGTGAGTGTGGGTGTGTGTATGTATTGTAAGTGTGGGTGTGTGTATTGTGAGTGTGGGTGGGTGTATGTATCGTGAGTGTGGGTGTGTGTGTGTATTGTGAGTATGGGTGGGTGTATTTATTGTGAGTGTGGGTGTGTGTGTGTATTGTGAGTGTGGGTGGGCGTATGTATTGTGAGTGTGGGTGTGTGTATGTATTGTGAGTGTGGGTATGTGTATTGTGAGTGTGGGTGTGTGTATGTATCGTGAGTGTGGGTGTGTGTATGTGTTGTGAGTGTGAGTGAGTGTGTGTATTGTGTGTGGGTGTGTGTATGTATTGTGAGTGTGGGTGTGTGTGTATTGTGAGTGTGGGTGTGTGTGTGTATTGTGAGTGTGGGTGGGTGTATGTATCGTGAGTGTGGGTGTGTGTGTATTGTGCGTGTGAGTGGGTGTATTGTGAGTGTGGGTGTGTGTATGTATTGTGAGTGTGGGTGTGTGTATTGTGAGTGTGGGTGGGTGTATGTATTGTGAGTGTGGGTGTGTGTGTGTATTGTGAGTATGGGTGGGTGTATGTATTGTGAGTGTGGGTGCGAGTATGTATTGTGAGTGTGGGTGGGTGTATGTATTGTGAGTGTGGGTGTGTGTATGTATTGTGAGTGTGGGTGTGTGTATTGTGAGTGTGGGTGGGTGTATGTATTGTGAGTGTGGGTGTGTGTGTGTATTGTGAGTATGGGTGGGTGTATGTATTGTGAGTGTGGGTGCGAGTATGTATTGTGAGTGTGGGTGGGTGTATGTATCGTGAGTGTGGGTGTGTGTATGTATAGTGAGTGTGGGTGTGTGTGTATTGTGAGTGTGGGTGGGTGTATTGTGAGTGTGGGTGTGTGTATGTATTATGAATGTGGGTGTGTGTGTATTGTGAGTGTGGGTGTGTGTGTGTATTGTGAGTGTGAGTGGGTGTATGTATCGTGAGTGTGGGTGTGTGTGTATTGTGCGTGTGAGTGGGTGTATTGTGAGTGTGGGTGTGTGTATGTATAGTGAATGTGGGTGTGTGCATTGTGAGTGTGGGTGGGTGTATGTATTGTGAGTGTGGGTGTGTGTGTGTATTGTGAGTATGGGTGGGTGTATGTATTGTGAGTGTGGGTGCGTGTATGTATTGTGAGTGCGGGTGTGTGTGTATTTTGAGTGTGGGTGGGTGTATTGTGAGTATGGGTGTGTGTATGTATTATGAGTGTCGGTGTGTGTGTATTGTGAGTGTGGGTGGGTGTATGTATTGTGAGTGTGGGTGTGTGGGTGTATTGTGAGTGTGGGTGGCTGTATGTATTGTGAGTGTGGGTGTGTGTATGTATTGTGAGTGTGGGTGTGTGTACTGTGAGTGTGGGTGGGTGTATGTATCGTGAGTGTGGGTGTGTGTGTATTGTGCGTGTGAGTGGGTGTATTGTGAGTGTGGGTGTGTGTATGTATTGTGAGTGTGGGTGTGTGTATTGTGAGTGTGGGTGGGTGTATGTATTGTGAGTGTGGGTGTGTGTGTGTATTGTGAGTATGGGTGGGTGTATGTATTGTGAGTGTGGGTGCGAGTATGTATTGTGAGTGTGGGTGTGTGTGTATTGTGAGTGTGGGTGGGTGTATGTATTGTGAGTGTGGGTGTGTGTATTGTGAGTGTGGGTGGGTGTATGTATTGTGAGTGTGGGTGTGTGTGTGTATTGTGAGTATGGGTGGGTGTATGTATTGTGAGTGTGGGTGCGAGTATGTATTGTGAGTGTGGGTGGGTGTATGTATCGTGAGTGTGGGTGTGTGTATGTATTGTGAGTGTGGGTGTGTGTGTATTGTGAGTGTGGGTGGGTGTATTGTGAGTGTGGGTGTGTGTATGTATTATGAATGTGGGTGTGTGTGTATTGTGAGTGTGGGTGTGTGTGTGTATTGTGAGTGTGAGTGGGTGTATGTATCGTGCGTGTGGGTGTGTGTGTATTGTGCGTGTGAGTGGGTGTATTGTGAGTGTGGGTGTGTGTATGTATTGTGAATGTGGGTGTGTGCATTGTGAGTGTGGGTGGGTGTATGTATTGTGAGTGTGGGTGTGTGTGTGTATTGTGAGTATGGGTGGGTGTATGTATTGTGAGTGTGGGTGCGTGTATGTATTGTGAGTGTGGGTGTGTGTGTATTGTGAGTGTGGGTGGGTGTATTGTGAGTATGGGTGTGTGTATGTATTATGAGTGTCGGTGTGTGTGTATTGTGAGTGTGGGTGTGTGTATGTATTGTGAGTGTGGGTGTGTGGGTGTATTGTGAGTGTGGGTGTGGGTGTGTATTGTGACTGTGGGTGGGTGTATGTATTGTGAGTGTGGGTGTGTGTACTGTGAGTGTGGGTGGGTGTATGTATCGTGAGTGTGGGTGTGTGTGTGTATTGGGAGTCTGGGTGGGTGTATGTATTGTGAGTGTGGGTGTGTGGGTGTATTGTGAGTGTGGGTGGCTGTATGTATTGTGAGTGTGGGTGTGTGTATGTATTGTGAGTGTGGGTGTGTGTACTGTGAGTGTGGGTGGGTGTATGTATCGTGAGTGTGGGTGTGTGTGTATTGTGAGTGTGGGTGTGTGTATGTATTATGAGTGTGGGTGTGTGTGTATTGTGAGTGTGGGTGTGTGTGTGTATTGTAAGTGTGGGTGGGTGTATGTATCGTGAGTGTGGGTGTGTGTGTATTGTGCGTGTGAGTGGGTGTATTGTGAGTGTGGGTGTGTGTATGTATTGTGAGTGTGGGTGTGTGCATTGTGAGTGTGGGTGGGTGTATGTATTGTGAGTGTGGGTGTGTGTGTGTATTGTGTGTATGGGTGGGTGTATGTATTGTGAGTCAGGGTACGTGTATGTATTGTGAGTGTGGGTGTGTGTGTATTGTGAGTGTGGGTGTGTGTGTGTATTGTGAGTGTGGGTGGGTGTGTGTATTGTGAGTGTGGGTGTGTGTATCTATTGTGAGTGTGAGTGTGTGTGTGTATTGTGTGTGGGTGTGTGTATGTATTGTGAGTGTGGGTGTGTGTGTATTGTGAGTGTGGGTGTGTATATGTATTGTGAGTGTGGGTGTGTGTGTATTGTGAGTGTGGGTGGGTGTATTGTGAGTGTGGGTGTGTGTATGTATTATCAGTGTGGGTGTGTGTGTATTGTGAGTGTGGGTGTGTGTGTGTATTGTGAGTGTGGGTGGGTGTATGTATCGTAAGTGTGGGTGTGTGTGTATTGTGCGTGTGAGTGGGTGTATTGTGAGTGTGGGTGTGTGGGTGTATTGTGAGTGTGGGTGGCTGTATGTATTGTGAGTGTGGGTGTGTGTATGTATCGTGAGTGTGGGTGTGTGTGTGCATTGTGAGTGTGGGTGGGTGTATGTATTGTGAGTGTGGGTGTGTGTGTGTATTGTGTGTATGGGTGGGTGTATGTAATGTGAGTCAGGGTACGTGTATGTATTGTGAGTGTGGGTGTGTGTGTATTGTGAGTGTGGGTGGGTGTATTGTGAGTGTGGGTGTGTGTATGTATTATGAGTGTGGGTGTGTGTGTATTGTGAGTGTGGGTGTGTGTGTGTATTGTGAGTGTGGGTGGGTGTGTGTATTGTGAGTGTGGGTGTGTGTATCTATTGTGAGTGTGAGTGTGTGTGTGTATTGTGTGTGGGTGTGTGTATGTATTGTGAGTGTGGGTGTGTGTGTATTGTGAGTGTGGGTGTGTATATGTATTGTGAGTGTGGGTGGGTGTATTGTGAGTGTGGGTGTGTGTATGTATTATCAGTGTGGGTGTGTGTGTATTGTGAGTGTGGGTGTGTGTGTGTATTGTGAGTGTGGGTGGGTGTATGTATCGTAAGTGTGGGTGTGTGGGTATTGTGCGTGTGAGTGGGTGTATTGTGAGTGTGGGTGTGTGTATGTATTATGAGTGTGGGTGTGTGTATTGTGAGTGTGGGTGGGTGTATGTATTGTGAGTGTGGGTGCATGTATGTATTGTGAGTGTGGGTGTGTGTGTATTGTGAGTGTGGGTGGGTGTATTGTGAGTGTGGGTGTGTGTATGTATTATGAGTGTCGGTGTGTGTGTATTGTGAGTGTGGGTGTGTGTGTGTATTGTGAGTGTGGGTGGGTGTATGTATCGTGAGTGTGGGTGTGTGTGTATTGTGCGTGTGAGTGGGTGTATTGTGAGTGTGGGTGTGTGTATGTATTGTGAGTGTGGGTGTGTGTATTGTGAGTGTGGGTGGGTGTATGTATTGTGAGTGTGGGTGTGTGTGTGTATTGTGAGTGTGGGTGTGTGTATCGTGAATGTGGGTGGGTGTATGTATCGTGAGTGTGGGAGTGTGTATGTATTGTGAGTGTGGGTGTGTGTATTGTGAGTGTGGGTGGGTGTATGTATCGTGAGTGTGGGTGCGTGTATGTATTGTGAGTGTGGGTGTGTGTGTATTGTGAGTGTGGGTGGGTGTATTGTGAGTCTGAGAGTGTCTATGTATTGTGAGTGTGGGTGTGCGTATTGTGAGTGAGGGTGGATGTATGTATTGTGAGTGTGGGAGTGTGTGTGTATTGTGAGTATGGGTGGGTGTATGAATTGTGAGTGTGGGTGCATGTATGTATTGTGAGTGTGGGTGTGTGTGTATTGTGAGTGTGGGTGGGTGTATTGTGAGTGTGTGTGTGTGTATGTATTATGAGTGTGGGTGTGTGTGTATTGTGAGAGTGGTTGTGTGTGTGTATTGTGAGTGTAGGTGGGTGTATGTATCGTGAGTGTGGGTGCGTGTGTATTGTGCGTGTGAGTGGGTGTATTGTGAGTGTGGGTGTGTGTATGTATTGTGAGTGTGGGTGTGTGTATTGTGAGTGTGGGTGGGTGTATGTATTGTGAGTGTGGGTGTGTGTGTGTATTGTGAGTGTGGGTGTGTGTATCGTGATTGTGGGTGGGTGTATGTATCGTGAGTGTGGGAGTGTGTATGTATTGTGAGTCAGGGTACGTGTATGTATTGTGAGTGTGGGTGTGTGTGTATTGTGAGAGTGGGTGGGTGTATTGTGAGTGTGGGTGTGTGTGTGTATTGTGAGTGTGGGTGGGTGTGTGTATTGTGAGTGTGGGTGTGTGTATCTATTGTGAGTGTGAGTGTGTGTGTGTATTGTGTGTGGGTGTGTGTATGTATTGTGAGTGTGGGTGTGTGTGTATTGTGAGTGTGGGTGTGTATATGTATTGTGAGTGTGGGTGTGTGTGTATTGTGAGTGTGGGTGGGTGTATTGTGACTGTGGGTGTGTGTATGTATTATCAGTGTGGGTGTGTGTGTATTGTGAGTGTAGGTGTGTGTGTGTATTGTGAGTGTGGGTGGGTGTATGTATCGTAAGTGTGGGTGTGTGTGTATTGTGCGTGTGAGTGGGTGTATTGTGAGTGTGGGTGTGTGGGTGTATTGTGAGTGTGGGTGGCTGTATGTATTGTGAGTGTGGGTGTGTGTATGTATTGTGAGTGTGGGTGTGTGTACTGTGAGTGTGGGTGGGTGTATGTATCGTGAGTGTGGGTGTGTGTGTATTGTGAGTGTGGGTGTGTGTATGTATTATGAGTGTGGGTGTGTGTGTATTGTGAGTGTGGGTGTGTGTGTGTATTGTAAGTGTGGGTGGGTGTATGTATCGTGAGTGTGGGTGTGTGTGTATTGTGCGTGTGAGTGGGTGTATTGTGAGTGTGGGTGTGTGTATGTATTGTGAGTGTGGGTGTGTCAATTGTGAGTGTGGGTGGGTGTATGTATTGTGAGTGTGGGTGTGTGTGTGTATTGTGTGTATGGGTGGGTGTATGTAATGTGAGTCAGGGTACGTGTATGTATTGTGAGTGTGGGTGTGTGTGTATTGTGAGTGTGGGTGGGTGTATTGTGAGTGTGGGTGTGTGTATGTATTATGAGTGTGGGTGTGTGTGTATTGTGAGTGTGGGTGTGTGTGTGTATTGTGAGTGTGGGTGGGTGTGTGTATTGTGAGTGTGGGTGTGTGTATCTATTGTGAGTGTGAGTGTGTGTGTGTATTGTGTGTGGGTGTGTGTATGTATTGTGAGTGTGGGTGTGTGTGTATTGTGAGTGTGGGTGTGTATATGTATTGTGAGTGTGGGTGTGTGTGTATTGTGAGTGTGGGTGGGTGTATTGTGAGTGTGGGTGTGTGTATGTATTATCAGTGTGGGTGTGTGTGTATTGTGAGTGTGGGTGTGTGTGTGTATTGTGAGTGTGGGTGGGTGTATGTATCGTAAGTGTGGGTGTGTGTGTATTGTGCGTGTGAGTGGGTGTATTGTGAGTGTGGGTGTGTGTATGTATTATGAGTGTGGGTGTGTGTATTGTGAGTGTGGGTGGGTGTATGTATTGTGAGTGTGGGTGCATGTATGTATTGTGAGTGTGGGTGTGTGTGTATTGTGAGTGTGGGTGGGTGTATTGTGAGTGTGGGTGTGTGTATGTATTATGAGTGTCGGTGTGTGTGTATTGTGAGTGTGGGTGTGTGTGTGTATTGTGAGTGTGGGTGGGTGTATGTATCGTGAGTGTGGGTGTGTGTGTATTGTGCGTGTGAGTGGGTGTATTGTGAGTGTGGGTGTGTGTATGTATTGTGAGTGTGGGTGTGTGTATTGTGAGTGTGGGTGGGTGTATGTATTGTGAGTGTGGGTGTGTGTGTGTATTGTGAGTGTGGGTGTGTGTATCGTGAATGTGGGTGGGTGTATGTATCGTGAGTGTGGGAGTGTGTATGTATTGTGAGTGTGGGTGTGTGTATTGTGAGTGTGGGTGGGTGTATGTATCGTGAGTGTGGGTGCGTGTATGTATTGTGAGTGTGGGTGTGTGTGTATTGTGAGTGTGGGTGGGTGTATTGTGAGTCTGAGTGTGTCTATGTATTGTGAGTGTGGGTGTGCGTATTGTGAGTGAGGGTGGATGTATGTATTGTGAGTGTGGGAGTGTGTGTGTATTGTGAGTATGGGTGGGTGTATGAATTGTGAGTGTGGGTGCATGTATGTATTGTGAGTGTGGGTGTGTGTGTATTGTGAGTGTGGGTGGGTGTATTGTGAGTGTGTGTGTGTGTATGTATTATGAGTGTGGGTGTGTGTGTATTGTGAGAGTGGTTGTGTGTGTGTATTGTGAGTGTAGGTGGGTGTATGTATCGTGAGTGTGGGTGTGTGTGTATTGTGCGTGTGAGTGGGTGTATTGTGAGTGTGGGTGTGTGTATGTATTGTGAGTGTGGGTGTGTGTATTGTGAGTGTGGGTGGGTGTATGTATTGTGACTGTGGGTGTGTGTGTGTATTGTCAGTGTGGATGTGTGTATCGTGAATGTGGGTGCGTGTATGTATCGTGAGTGTGGGTGTGTGTGTGTGTATTGTGAGTATGGGTGGGTGTATGTATTGTGAGTGTGGGTGTGTGTGTGTATTGTGAGTGTGGGTGGGTGTATGTATTGTGAGTGTGGGTGTGTGTATGTATTGTGAGTGTGGGTGTGTGTATTGTGAGTGTGGGTGTGTGTGTGTATTGTGAGTGTGAGTGGGTGTATGTATCGTGAGTGTGGGTGTGTGTGTATTGTGCGTGTGAGTGGGTGTATTGTGAGTGTGGGTGTGTGTATGTATTGTGAATGTGGGTGTGTGCATTGTGAGTGTGGGTGGGTGTATGTATTGCGAGTGTGGGTGTGTGTGTGTATTGTGAGTATGGGTGGGTGTATGTATTGTGAGTGTGGGTGCGTGTATGTATTGTGAGTGTGGGTGTGTGTGTATTGTGAGTGTGGGTGGGTGTATTGTGAGTGTGGGTGTGTGTATGTATTATGAATGTGGGTGTGTGTGTATTGTGAGTGTGGGTGTGTGTGTGTATTGTGAGTGTGAGTGGGTGTATGTATCGTGAGTGTGGGTGTGTGTGTATTGTGCGTGTGAGTGGGTGTATTGTGAGTGTGGGTGTGTGTATGTATTGTGAATGTGGGTGTGTGCATTGTGAGTGTGGGTGGGTGTATGTATTGTGAGTGTGGGTGTGTGTGTGTATTGTGAGTATGGGTGGGTGTATGTATTGTGAGTGTGGGTGCGTGTATGTATTGTGAGTGTGGGTGTGTGTGTATTGTGAGTGTGGGTGGGTGTATTGTGAGTATGGGTGTATGTATGTATTATGAGTGTCGGTGTGTGTGTATTGTGAGTGTGGGTGGGTGTATGTATTGTGAGTGTGGGTGTGTGGGTGTATTGTGAGTGTGGGTGGCTGTATGTATTGTGAGTGTGGGTGTGTGTATGTATTGTGAGTGTGGGTGTGTGTACTGTGAGTGTGGGTGGGTGTATGTATTGTGAGTGTGGGTGTGTGTGTGTATTGTGTGTATGGGTGGGTGTATGTAATGTGAGTCAGGGTACGTGTATGTATTGTGAGTGTGGGTGTGTGTGTATTGTGAGTGTGGGTGGGTGTATTGTGAGTGTGGGTGTGTGTATGTATTATGAGTGTGGGTGTGTGTGTATTGTGAGTGTGGGTGTGTGTGTGTATTGTGAGTGTGGGTGGGTGTGTGTATTGTGAGTGTGGGTGTGTGTATCTATTGTGAGTGTGAGTGTGTGTGTGTATTGTGTGTGGGTGTGTGTATGTATTGTGAGTGTGGGTGTGTGTGTATTGTGAGTGTGGGTGTGTATATGTATTGTGAGTGTGGGTGTGTGTGTATTGTGAGTGTGGGTGGGTGTATTGTGAGTGTGGGTGTGTGTATGTATTATCAGTGTGGGTGTGTGTGTATTGTGAGTGTGGGTGTGTGTGTGTATTGTGAGTGTGGGTGGGTGTATGTATCGTAAGTGTGGGTGTGTGTGTATTGTGCGTGTGAGTGGGTGTATTGTGAGTGTGGGTGTGTGTATGTATTATGAGTGTAGGTGTGTGTATTGTGAGTGTGGGTGGGTGTATGTATTGTGAGTGTGGGTGCATGTATGTATTGTGAGTGTGGGTGTGTGTGTATTGTGAGTGTGGGTGGGTGTATTGTGAGTGTGGGTGTGTGTATGTATTATGAGTGTCGGTGTGTGTGTATTGTGAGTGTGGGTGTGTGTGTGTATTGTGAGTGTGGGTGGGTGTATGTATCGTGAGTGTGGGTGTGTGTGTATTGTGCGTGTGAGTGGGTGTATTGTGAGTGTGGGTGTGTGTATGTATTGTGAGTGTGGGTGTGTGTATTGTGAGTGTGGGTGGGTGTATGTATTGTGAGTGTGGGTGTGTGTGTGTATTGTGAGTGTGGGTGTGTGTATCGTGAATGTGGGTGGGTGTATGTATCGTGAGTGTGGGAGTGTGTATGTATTGTGAGTGTGGGTGTGTGTATTGTGAGTGTGGGTGGGTGTATGTATCGTGAGTGTGGGTGCGTGTATGTATTGTGAGTGTGGGTGTGTGTGTATTGTGAGTGTGGGTGGGTGTATTGTGAGTCTGAGTGTGTCTATGTATTGTGAGTGTGGGTGTGCGTATTGTGAGTGAGGGTGGATGTATGTATTGTGAGTGTGGGAGTGTGTGTGTATTGTGAGTATGGGTGGGTGTATGAATTGTGAGTGTGGGTGCATGTATGTATTGTGAGTGTGGGTGTGTGTGTATTGTGAGTGTGGGTGGGTGTATTGTGAGTGTGTGTGTGTGTATGTATTATGAGTGTGGGTGTGTGTGTATTGTGAGAGTGGTTGTGTGTGTGTATTGTGAGTGTAGGTGGGTGTATGTATCGTGAGTGTGGGTGTGTGTGTATTGTGCGTGTGAGTGGGTGTATTGTGAGTGTGGGTGTGTGTATGTATTGTGAGTGTGGGTGTGTGTATTGTGAGTGTGGGTGGGTGTATGTATTGTGACTGTGGGTGTGTGTGTGTATTGTCAGTGTGGATGTGTGTATCGTGAATGTGGGTGCGTGTATGTATCGTGAGTGTGGGTGTGTGTGTGTGTATTGTGAGTATGGGTGGGTGTATGTATTGTGAGTGTGGGTGTGTGTGTGTATTGTGAGTGTGGGTGGGTGTATGTATTGTGAGTGTGGGTGTGTGTATGTATTGTGAGTGTGGGTGTGTGTATTGTGAGTGTGGGTGTGTGTGTGTATTGTGAGTGTGAGTGGGTGTATGTATCGTGAGTGTGGGTGTGTGTGTATTGTGCGTGTGAGTGGGTGTATTGTGAGTGTGGGTGTGTGTATGTATTGTGAATGTGGGTGTGTGCATTGTGAGTGTGGGTGGGTGTATGTATTGCGAGTGTGGGTGTGTGTGTATTGTGAGTATGGGTGGGTGTATGTATTGTGAGTGTGGGTGCGTGTATGTATTGTGAGTGTGGGTGTGTGTGTATTGTGAGTGTGGGTGGGTGTATTGTGAGTGTGGGTGTGTGTATGTATTATGAATGTGGGTGTGTGTGTATTCTGAGTGTGGGTGTGTGTGTGTATTGTGAGTGTGAGTGGGTGTATGTATCGTGAGTGTGGGTGTGTGTGTATTGTGCGTGTGAGTGGGTGTATTGTGAGTGTGGGTGTGTGTATGTATTGTGAATGTGGGTGTGTGCATTGTGAGTGTGGGTGGGTGTATGTATTGTGAGTGTGGGTGTGTGTGTGTATTGTGAGTATGGGTGGGTGTATGTATTGTGAGTGTGGGTGCGTGTATGTATTGTGAGTGTGGGTGTGTGTGTATTGTGAGTGTGGGTGGGTGTATTGTGAGTATGGGTGTATGTATGTATTATGAGTGTCGGTGTGTGTGTATTGTGAGTGTGGGTGGGTGTATGTATTGTGAGTGTGGGTGTGTGGGTGTATTGTGAGTGTGGGTGGCTGTATGTATTGTGAGTGTGGGTGTGTGTATGTATTGTGAGTGTGGGTGTGTGTACTGTGAGTGTGGGTGGGTGTATGTATCGTGAGTGTGGGTGTGTGTGTGTATTGTGAGTGTGGGTGGGTGTATGTATTGTGAGTGTGGGTGTGTGGGTGTATTGTGAGTGTGGGTGGCTGTATGTATTGTGAGTGTGGGTGTGTGTATGTATTGTGAGTGTGGGTGTGTGTACTGTGAGTGTGGGTGGGTGTATGTATCGTGAGTGTGGGTGTGTGTGTATTGTGAGTGTGGGTGTGTGTATGTATTATGAGTGTGGGTGTGTGTGTATTGTGAGTGTGGGTGTGTGTGTGTATTGTAAGTGTGGGTGGGTGTATGTATCGTGAGTGTGGGTGTGTGTGTATAGTGCGTGTGAGTGGGTGTATTGTGAGTGTGGGTGTGTGTATGTATTATGAGTGTGGGTGTGTGTATTGTGAGTGTGGGTGGGTGTATGTATTGTGAGTGTGGGTGTGTGTGTGTATTGTGAGTGTGGGTGGGTGTATGTATTGTGAGTCAGGGTACGTGTATGTATTGTGAGTGTGGGTGTGTGTGTATTGTGAGTGTGGGTGGGTGTATTGTGAGTGTGGGTGTGTGTATGTATTATGAGTGTGGGTGTGTGTGTATTGTGAGTGTGGGTGTGTGTGTGTATTGTGAGTGTGGGTGGGTGTGTGTATTGTGAGTGTGGGTGTGTGTATCTATTGTGAGTGTGAGTGTGTGTGTGTATTGTGTGTGGGTGTGTGTATGTATTGTGAGTGTGGGTGTGTGTGTATTGTGAGTGTGGGTGTGTATATGTATTGTGAGTGTGGGTGTGTGTGTATTTTGAGTGTGGGTGGGTGTATTGTGAGTGTGGGTGTGTGTATGTATTATCAGTGTGGGTGTGGGTGTATTGTGAGTGTGGGTGTGTGTGTGTATTGTGAGTGTGGGTGGGTGTATGTATCGTAAGTGTGGGTGTGTGTGTATTGTGCGTGTGAGTGGGTGTATGTATTGTGAGTGTGGGTGTGTGTGTGTATTGTGAGTATGGGTGGGTGTATGTATTGTGAGTGTGGGTGTGTGTGTGTATTGTGAGTGTGGGTGTGTGTATGTATTATGAGTGTGGGTGTGTGTATTGTGAGTGTGGGTGGGTGTATGTATTGTGAGTGTGGGTGTGTGTGTGTATTGTGAGTATGGGTGGGTGTATGTATTGTGAGTGTGGGTGCATGTATGTATTGTGAGTGTGGGTGTGTGTGTATTGTGAGTGTGTGTGGGTGTATTGTGAGTGTGGTTGTGTGTATGTATTATGAGTGTCGGTGAGTGTGTATTGTGAGTGTGGGTGTGTGTGTGTATTGTGAGAGTGGGTGGGTGTATGTATCGTGAGTGTGGGGTGTGTGTGTATTGTGCGTGTGAGTGGGTGTATTGTGAGTGTGGGTGCGTGTATGTATTGTGAGTGTGGGTGGGTGTATTGTGAGTGTGGGTGGGTGTATGTATTGTGAGTGTGGGTGTGTGTGTGTATTGTGAGTGTGGGTGTGTGTATCGTGAATGTGGGTGGGTGTATGTATCGTGAGTGTGGGTGTGTGTATGTACTGTGAGTGTGGGTGTGTGTATTGTGAGTGTGGGTGGGTGTATGTATCGTGAGTGTGGGTGCGTGTATGTATTGTGAGTGTGGGTGTGTGTGTATTGTGAGTGTGGGTGGGTGTATTGTGAGTCTGAGTGTGTCTATGTATTGTGAGTGTGGGTGTGCGTATTGTGAGTGAGGGTGGATGTATGTATTGTGAGTGTGGGAGTGTGTGTGTATTGTGAGTATGGGTGGGTGTATGAATTGTGAGTGTGGGTGCATGTATGTATTGTGAGTGTGGGTGTGTGTGTATTGTGAGTGTGGGTGGGTGTATTGTGAGTGTGTGTGTGTATGTATTATGAGTGTGGGTGTGTGTGTATTGTGAGAGTGGTTGTGTGTGTGTATTGTGAGTGTAGGTGGGTGTATGTATCGTGAGTGTGGGTGTGTGTGTATTGTGCGTGTGAGTGGGTGTATTGTGAGTGTGGGTGTGTGTATGTATTGTGAGTGTGGGTGTGTGTATTGTGAGTGTGGGTGTGTGTGTGTATTGTGAGTGTGGGTGGGTGTATGTATTGTGAGTGTGGGTGTGTGTATGTATTGTCAGTGTGGATGTGTGTATCGTGAATGTGGGTGGGTGTATGTATCGTGAGTGTGGGTGTGTGTGTGTATTGTGAGTATGGGTGGGTGTATGTATTGTGAGTGTGGGTGTGTGTGTATTGTGAGTGTGGGTGGGTGTATGTATTGTGAGTGTGGGTGTGTGTATGTATTGTGAGTGTGGGTGTGTGTATTGTGAGTGTGGGTGGGTGTATGTTTCGTGAGTGTGGGTGTGTGTATGTATTGTGAGTGTGGGTGTGTGTGTATTGTGAGTGTGGGTGTGTGTATGTATTATGAGTGTGGGTGTGTGTGTATTGTGAGTGTGGGTGTGTGTGTGTATTGTGAGTGTGAGTGGGTGTATGTATCGTGAGTGTGGGTGTGTGTGTATTGTGCGTGTGAGTGGGTGTATTGTGAGTGTGGGTGGGTGTATGTATTGTGAGTGTGGGTGTGTGGGTATATTGTGAGTGTGGGTGGCTGTATGTATTGTGAGTGTGGGTCTGTGTATGTATTGTGAGTGTGGCTGTGTGTACTGTGAGTGTGGGTGGGTGTATGTATCGTGAGTGTGGGTGTGTGTGTGTATTGTGAGTGTGGGTGGGTGTATGTATTGTCAGTGTGGGTGTGTGTGTATTCTGCGTGTGAGTGGGTGTATTGTGAGTGTGCGTGTGTGTATGTATTGTGAGTGTGCGTGTGTGCATTGTGAGTGTGGGTGTGTGTGTGTATTGTGAGTATGGGTGGGTGTATGTATTGTGAGTGTGGGTGCGTGTATGTATTGTGAGTGTGGGTGTGTGTGTATTGTGAGTGTGGGTGGGTGTATTGTGAGTGTGGGTGTGTGTATGTATTATGAGTGTGGGTGTGTGTGTATTGTGAGTGTCTGTGTGTGTGTGTATTGTGAGTGTGGGTGGGTGTGTGTATTGTGAGTGTTGGTGCGTGTATGTATTGTGAGTGTGGGTGTGTGTATGTATTGTGAGTGTGGGTGTGTGTGTATTGTGTGTGTGGGTGGGTGTATTGTGAGTGTGGGTGTGTGTATGTATTATGAGTGTGGGTGTGTGTGTATTGTGAGTGTGGGTGTGTGTGTGTATTGTGAGTGTGGGTGGGTGTATGTATCTTGAGTGTGGGTGTGTGTGTATTGTGCGTGTGAGTGGGTGTATTGTGAGTGTGGGTGTGTGTATGTATTGTGAGTGTGTGTGTGTGTATTGAGAGTGTGGGTGGGTGTATGTATTGTGAGTGTGGGTGTGTGTATCGTGAATGTGGGTGGGTGTATGTATCGTGAGTGTGGGTGTGTGTATGTATTGTGAGTGCGGGTGTGTGTGTGTATTGTGAGTGTGGGTGGGTGTATGTATCGTCAGTGTGGGTGTGTGTGTATTGTGCGTGTGAGTGGGTGTATTGTGAGTGTGGGTGTGTGTATTGTGAGTGTGGGTGGGTGTATAAATTGTGAGTGTGGGTGTGTGTGTGTACTGTGAGTATGGGTGGGTGTATGTATTGTGAGTGTGGGTGCGTGTATGTATTGTGAGTGTGGGTGCGTGTATGTATTGTGAGTGTGGGTGTGTGTGTATTGTGAGTGTGGGTGGGTGTATTGTGAGTGTGGGTGTGTGTATGTATTATGAGTGTGGGTGTGTGTGTATTGTGTGTGGGTGTCTGTATGTATTGTGAGTGTGGGCGTGTGTGTATTGTGAGTGTGGGTGTGTTTATGTATTGTGAGTGTGGGTGTGTGTGTATTGTGTGTGTGGGTGGGTGTATTGTGAGTGTGGGTGTGTGTATGTATTATGAATGTGGGTGTGTGTGTATTGTGAGTGTGGGTGTGTGTGTGTATTGTGAGTGTGGGTGGGTGTATGTATCGTGAGTGTGGGTGTGTGTGTATTGTGAGTGTGGGTGGGTGTATTGTGAGTGTGGGTGTGTGTATGTTTTGTTAGTGTGGGTGTATGTATCGTGAGTGTGGGTGTGTGTGTGTATTGTGAGTATGGGTGGGTGTATGAATTGTCAGTGTGGGTGCGTGTCTGTATTGTGAGTGTGGGTGTGTGTGTATTGTGAGTGTGGGTGGGTGTATATATTGTGAGTGTGGGTGTGTGTGTGTACTGTGAGTATGGGTGGGTGTATGTATTGTGAGTGTGGGAGCGTGTTTGTATTGGGAGTGTGGGTGTGTGTGTATTGTGAGTGTGGGTGGGTGTATTGTGAGTGTGGGTGTGTGTATGTATTATGAGTGTGGGTGTGTGTGTATTGTGAGTGTCTGTGTGTGTGTGTATTGTGAGTGTGGGTGGGTGTGTGTATTGTGAGTGTGGGTGCGTGTATGTATTGTGAGTGTGAGTGTGTGTGTGTATTGTGTGTGGGTGTGTGTATGTATTGTGAGTGTGGGTGTGTGTGTATTGTGAGTGTGGGTGTGTGTATGTATTGTGAGTGTGGGTGTGTGTGTATTGTGAGTGTGGGTGGGTGTATTGTGAGTGTGGATGTGTGTGTGTATTGTGAGTGTGGGTGGGTGTATGTATCGTGAGTGTGGGTGTGTGTGTATTGTGCATGTGAGTGGGTGTATTGTGAGTGTGGGTGTGTGTATTGTGAGTGTGGGTGGGTGTATGTATTGTGAGTGTGGGTGTGTCTGTGTATTGTGAGTATGGGTGGGTGTATGTATTGTTAGTGTGGGTGCGTGTATGTATTGTGAGTGTGGGTGTGTGTGTATTGTGAGTGTGGGTGGGTGTATTGTGAGTGTGGGTGTGTGTATGTATTATGAGTGTGGGTGTGTGTGTATTCTGAGTGTGGGTGTGTGTGTATTGTGAGTGTGGGTGGGTGTATGTATCGTGAGTGTGGGTGTGTGTGTATTGTGCGTGCGAGTGGGTGTATTGTGAGTGTGGGTGTGTGTATGTATTGTGAGTGTGGGTGTGTGCATTGTGAGTGTGGGTGGGTGTATGTATTGTGAGTGTGGGTGTGGGTGTGTATTGTGAGTGTGGGTGGGTGTATGTATTGTGAGTGTGGGTGTGTGTATTGTGAGTGTGGGTGGGTGTATGTATCGTGAGTGTGGGTGTGTGTGTGTATTGTGAGTATGGGTGGGTGTATTTATTGTGAGTGTGGGTGTGTGTGTGTATTGTGAGTGTGGGTGGGAGTATGTATTGTGAGTGTGGGTGTGTGTATGTATTGTGAGTGTGGGTATGTGTATTGTGAGTGTGGGTGGGTGTATGTATCGTGAGTGTGGGTGTGTGTGTGTATTGTGAGTATGGGTGTGTGTATGTGTTGTGAGTGTGAGTGTGTGTGTGTATTGTGTGTGGGTTTGTGTATGTATTGTGAGTGTGGGTGTGTGTGTATTGTGACTGTGGGTGTGTGTATGTATTGTGAGTGTGCGTGTGTGTGTATTGTGAGTGTGGGTGGGTGTATTGTGAGTGTGGGTGTGTGTATGTATTATGAGTGTGGGTGTGTGTGTATTGTGAGTGTGGGTGTGTGTGTGTATTGTCAGTGTGGGTGGCTGTATGTATCGTGAGTGTGTGTGCGTGTGTATTGTGCGTGTGAGTGGGTGTATTGTGAGTGTGGGTGTGTGTATGTATTGTGAGTGTGGGTGTGTGTATTGTGAGTGTGGGTGGGTGTATGTATTGTGAGTGTGGGTGTGTGTGTGTATTGTGAGTATGGGTGGGTGTATGTATTGTGAGTGTGGGTGCGAGTATGTATTGTGAGTGTGGGTGTGTGTGTATTGTGAGTGTGGGTGGGTGTCTGTATTGTGAGTGTGGGTGTGTGTATGTATTGTGAGTGTGGGTGTGTGTATTGTGAGTGTGGGTGGGTGTATGTATTGTGAGTGTGGGTGTGTGTGTGTATTGTGAGTATGGGTGGGTGTATGTATTGTGAGTGTGGGTGCGAGTATGTATTGTGAGTGTGGGTGGGTGTATGTATCGTGAGTGTGGGTGTGTGTATGTATTGTGAGTGTGGGTGTGTGTGTATTGTGAGTGTGGGTGGGTGTATTGTGAGTGTGGGTGTGTGTATGTATTATGAATGTGGGTGTGTGTGTATTGTGAGTGTGGGTGTGTGTGTGTATTGTGAGTGTGAGTGGGTGTATGTATCGTGAGTGTGGGTGTGTGTGTATTGTGCGTGTGAGTGGGTGTATTGTGAGTGTGGGTGTGTGTATGTATTGTGAATGTGGGTGTGTGCATTGTGAGTGTGGGTGGGTGTATGTATTGTGAGTGTGGGTGTGTGTGTGTATTGTGAGTGTGGGTGGGTGTATGTATCGTGAGTGTGGGTGTGTGTATGTATTGTGAGTGTGGGTGCGAGTATGTATTGTGAGTGTGGGTGTGTGTGTATTGTGAGTGTGGGTGGGTGTATGTATTGTGTGTGTGGGTGTGTGTATGTATTGTGAGTGTGGGTGTGTGTATTGTGAGTGTGGGTGGGTGTATGTATTGTGAGTGTGGGTGTGTGTGTGTATTGTGAGTATGGGTGGGTGTATGTAGTGTGAGTGTGGGTGCGAGTATGTATTGTGAGTGTGGGTGGGTGTATGTATTGTGAGTGTGGGTGTGTGTATGTATTATGAATGTGGGTGTGTGTGTATTGTGAGTGTGGGTGTGTGTGTGTATTGTGAGTGTGAGTGGGTGTATGTATCGTGAGTGTGGGTGTGTGTGTATTGTGCGTGTGAGTGGGTGTATTGTGAGTGTGGGTGTGTGTATGTATTGTGAATGTGGGTGTGTGCATTGTGAGTGTGGGTGGGTGTATGTATTGTGAGTGTGGGTGTGTGTGTGTATTGTGAGTGTGGGTGGGTGTATGTATCGTGAGTGTGGGTGTGTGTATGTATTGTGAGTGTGGGTGCGAGTATGTATTGTGAGTGTGGGTGTGTGTGTATTGTGAGTGTGGGTGGGTGTATGTATTGTGTGTGTGGGTGTGTGTATGTATTGTGAGTGTGGGTGTGTGTATTGTGAGTGTGGGTGGGTGTATGTATTGTGAGTGTGGGTGTGTGTGTGTATTGTGAGTATGGGTGGGTGTATGTAGTGTGAGTGTGGGTGCGAGTATGTATTGTGAGTGTGGGTGGGTGTATGTATTGTGAGTGTGGGTGTGTGTATGTATTATGAATGTGGGTGTGTGTGTATTGTGAGTGTGGGTGTGTGTGTGTATTGTGAGTGTGAGTGGGTGTATGTATCGTGAGTGTGGGTGTGTGTGTATTGTGCGTGTGAGTGGGTGTATTGTGAGTGTGGGTGTGTGTATGTATTGTGAATGTGGGTGTGTGCATTGTGAGTGTGGGTGGGTGTATGTATTGTGAGTGTGGGTGTGTGTGTGTATTGTGAGTGTGGGTGGGTGTATGTATCGTGAGTGTGGGTGTGTGTATGTATTGTGAGTGTGGGTGCGAGTATGTATTGTGAGTGTGGGTGTGTGTGTATTGTGAGTGTGGGTGGGTGTATGTATTGTGTGTGTGGGTGTGTGTATGTATTGTGAGTGTGGGTGTGTGTATTGTGAGTGTGGGTGGGTGTATGTATTGTGAGTGTGGGTGTGTGTGTGTATTGTGAGTATGGGTGGGTGTATGTAGTGTGAGTGTGGGTGCGAGTATGTATTGTGAGTGTGGGTGGGTGTATGTATCGTGAGTGTGGGTGTGTGTATGTATTATGAATGTGGGTGTGTGTGTATTGTGAGTGTGGGTGTGTGTGTGTATTGTGAGTGTGAGTGGGTATATGTATCGTGAGTGTGGGTGTGTGTGTATTGTGCGTGTGAGTGGGTGTATTGTGAGTGTGGGTGTGTGTATGTATTGTGAATGTGTGTGTGTGCATTTTGAGTGTGGGTGGGTGTATGTATTGTGAGTGTGGGTGTGTGTGTGTATTGTGAGTATGGGTGGGTGTATGTATTGTGAGTGTGGGTGCGTGTATGTATTGTGAGTGTGGGTGTGTGTGTATTGTGAGTGTGGGTGGGTGTATTGTGAGTATGGGTGTGTGTATGTATTATGAGTGTCGGTGTGTGTGTATTGTGAGTGTGGGTGTCTGTGTGTATTGTGAGTGTGGGTGGGTGTATGTATCGTGAGTGTGGGTGTGTGTGTATTGTGCGTGTGAGTGGGTGTATTGTGAGTGTGGGTGTGTGTATTCTGGGTGTGGGTGGGTGTATGTATTGTGAGTGTGGGTGTGTGGGTGTATTGTGAGTGTGGGTGGCTGTATGTATTGTGAGTGTGGGTGTGTGTATGTATTGTGAGAGTGGGTGTGTGTACTGTGAGTGTGGGTGGGTGTATGTATCGTGAGTGTGGGTGTGTGTGTGTATTGTGAGTGTGGGTGGGTGTATGTATTGTGAGTGTGGGTGTGTGGGTGTATTGTGAGTGTGGGTGGCTGTATGTATTGTGAGTGTGGGTGTGTGTATGTATTGTGAGTGTGGGTGTGTGTACTGTGAGTGTGGGTGTGTGTATGTATTGTGAGTTTGGGTGTGTGTGTGTATTGTGAGTGTGGGTGTGTGTATGTATTGTGAGTGTGGGTGTGTGTGTGTATTGTGAGTGTGGGTGTGTGTATGTATTATGAGTGTGGGTGGGTGTATGTATCGTGAGTGTGGGTGTGTGTGTGTATTGTGAGTGTGGATGGGTGTATGTATTGTGAGTGTGGGTGTGTGTGTATTGTGCGTGTGAGTGGGTGTATTGTGAGTGTGCGTGTGTGTATGTATTCTGAGTGTGGGTGTGTGTATTGTGAGTGTGGGTGGGTGTATGTATTGTGAGTGTGGGTGTGTGTGTGTATTGTGAGTATGGGTGGGTGTATGTATTGTGAGTGTGGCTGCGTGTATGTATTGTGAGTGTGGGTGTGTGTGTATTGTGAGTGTGGGTGGGTGTATTGTGAGTGTGGGTGTGTGTATGTATTATGAGTGTGGGTGTGTGTGTATTGTGAGTGTCTGTGTGTGTGTGTGTATTGTGAGTGTGGGTGGGTGTGTGTATTGTGAGTGTGGGTGCGAGTATGTATTGTGTGTGTGAGTGTGTGTGTGTATTGTGTGTGGGTGTGTGTATGTATTGTGAGTGTGGGTGTGTGTGTATTGTGAGTGTGGGTGTGTGTATGTATTGTGAGTGTCGGTGTGTGTGTATTGTGTGTGTGGGTGGGTGTATTGTGAGTGTGGGTGTGTGTATGTATTATGAGTGTGGGTGTGTGTGTATTGTGAGTGTGGGTGTGTGTGTGTATTGTGAGTGTGGGTGGGTGTATGTATCGTGAGTGTGGGTGTGTGTGTATTGTGCGTGTGAGTGGGTGTATTGTGAGTGTGGGTGTGTGTATGTATTGTGAGTGTGGGTGTGTGTATTGTGAGTGTGGGTGGGTGTATGTATTGTGAGTGTGCGTGTGTGTGTGTATTGAGAGTGTGGGTGGGTGTATGTATTGTGAGTGTGGGTGCGTGTATGTATTGTGAGTGTGGGGTGTGTG